>NW_025999990.1:11642604-11672866 GCF_001458135.2 Marmota marmota marmota | reverse complement strand
TATATATATATATATATATATATATATTTTTTTTTTTTTTAAAAAGATATATATTGGGTCTAGATTGGATCCATATGGTTTAGATTCTAAACATATTCCTACAGAAAAAAAAAAATTAACCTGAGTATTATTTTAGTATCACCTTTCTTTTCCCTGTCCAAAAACATCCAGTGTTTAACTATCCCCCAAATAACTGAGAACTGTCTAACAGTGATGCGCTGGAGGTAGTCATGCTCTTTTCTTTCCCTTTTCCTGCTGATGAGCTCATGGGTCACTTCAGTGTTAGACTGGCATTAACATCTGAAGATGGGCACAAGAATTCAGTAAGATTCCAGGCAAAAACCTCGCTCTCCGCTGAAGAGGCTGATCCTAAAACCTCACGCCAAAGTCAGTCGCAGCAGAATGACCAGTGCTGGCGGAGGACAGCCTCCCTCACTGCTGAAGGACAGTCAGGCACATCTTCAGGAAAACTGAGAGGAATGTCAGCACTGCCATCCTTTCTAGGAACTTATCCAAAGAAAATAACTGAAAAAATGAAAACATTTATTCTACAGTAGTGTATGAGAATAAAAATTAAAAATGCCTTAAATATATATTAATCTCTATAAAATGGATATTAATCTCTATAAAAATAATTAGAGATCTAATTATATTTACTAATGAGTTCATAATATACATTTTTAAAGAAAAAAGATTATAAAACAGTATGAATAAATAGCATTTCTATTAAACAAGCAGAAACAAGAAACCTAGTTTTATTAAAATACATATTTACCTATTAGGAGAAAAAGGGACGTATCTTTATCAAAATATGAATAGATGTTCTCTCTTGGAGTAAGATTATGAGTGCATTCTATTCTCTATGCCATACAACTCTCTGTGCTAAGATCTTCATTATTTTTATTATCAAAAAGCAATAAAGTAATTTCTATTTAGGGGGAATTTTTAAAACTTTTTGAAGTTAGTTATTTTAAACATACTGTATTCTGCCATAAAAATAATGAAATAAACTATAGTTTAGTTGGTTTTCTTTAATCAATATAGGGACTAATTTATTAGCTACTAATAATTGCTTTGGTTATTAAGTAATATGAATGGATGAGATTGTCATTCAGTACAGACAAAAACTTGCTTTCCAAACACACTGGTGTGAACCATATTTTCACTGAAGTCTTTTTATCAAGTGCACAATTGGCCCACGTGATCATGGGATACAGAAGAATCATCAAACGAAATGCATAAGCAATGTCAATGCCTCACCTTGGTCACTTACAATCTGCCTGCCTGCAAATTCTTCTTAATTGTGGATGAGCAAGTTTAGAACCTTCTTACCTTCCTGGATGTTGAGACCAGCAATGTATACACAAATAATGAGGCTGGGGATTGGCTAATGTTCTGCCCCCATCCACTCTCCACCATGCCCAGAACCTGCCACCCAGTTCCGAGGGTTTACAGTGCTCTGCATGGCCAGGCCTCTGTCAATGGGGATGACCAGGAATTCTGGCCAAAGATGAGAGGGAGAAGGGGCTTTCTGAGTCCCCAGGCTTCCACAATCTCACAGAAACAACTATAAATTGGACACAATTTTCAGGCCATCCCTCAGAAGCCATGAGATAGGTAAGCAATAGTTTTTCTCCATCCTGAGCATCCATCTTATGAGATACCAAGGTGGTATTATTTCAATAATCAGATTGATCACAACATGGTAGCAAACAGCTAATTAAGTGACTGCATAAAAGAGGTCAAGGAAATCACAACACACTCTGCTTCTTGTTCATTCCGTGCTCTTCTCTGAAATGACAACAAGCCCTATATGCCCTGAAATCCAAACAGAAACAGTAGAATAGCCTAAGTAAATGATACAACCATATTGGTAAAGAAAAGGAATTATGGAGCAGGGAAAAATTTTCTATCAGAATAGGTAATGTTTATAATTCACTTTTCTTAAAGGAATGCAGCTGTTATTATTTTCACATACTACAATCATCTTAACTAAACAAAATGATCCCTGGGCGACCTGGTTTAAAAAGGCACAAAAGTAACACCAGAAGTAACTCTGAGTATCTATCACACAGATGAAGCATTATTTAAAACAATGAGGCTGGAGTATTTGCAATCACATACAGCAAACAATATTTTTGAATGACAGATGGCTGTAGAGAAACTTTCCTTTTAAAACAGATCACAATGGGCTTAATAAGCCAGATGGGAGTGCTCACCTCCTTGGCTAAAACTTGAGAGTACTCGATATCCAATTCATACAGCGTTTCGATGTGATCACTGGTAAATGCTATTGGGACCAAAAGGATATTCTTTCTCCCCCTCTCACAAAGTCCTTTGATAGACTCATCTGTTTGAGGACCCAACCAGGGCACTGGACCAACCTATGAGAAAGGAGGATGAGCACATAAATAAGTAAATAACAGTCTGCCGTTACAATTAAAAATAAAATATTAAGCCAATAGAACTCAACTAATCCTTTGATTTCCTTTTATCTTTTATCTTACTCACTCAGTGAATTCTTTCTGCTCAGGATGAGCAAGCAGGTCATAGAGCAGTCTATCTATGTGGACGAGCCGAACTGAATCATTTTATAGCTAAGTCCTGAACCAGATGATCTTGAGGGCGGACTGCAAATGTGTGAAAGCCACCTACCTTGGACTGCCAAACCAGGCGGTAGGGGTTGGAGTAACCCAGCCTCTCCATGACTTTGTGGACAGTGGCGCCTACCTCCTGAGGATAGGGGTCCCCTCTGTTGACCACCTGCATCAGAGACACAAGGGTGTTCAGTTGCCAACATCATGAAAAGATCCAAGAGCTTCCGACTGTGCGGAAACATGGTGTGAGTCCCAGACCAGAGTCTTCCCTGTCTCCGGCATTAAAGACAATATCATCTGAGCAATCATGGCACTTCCTTGGTTCCATTTCTTCACTGGCCAAAGAGAACAACTATACTCAATCACCTCTAAGGTCCCTAAGAAGATTTAACAATTCTACAATGTTGATTGTAGGAGATTGACAAAGTCTAACTATGGAGGATTGTCCCCCCCACCCCCACCTCTGATAGGAAAAATAACACAAAGAAGTTGGGCAGGAAGAGCCAACATGGGATAGAAACCTGTACCTATGTAGTGACGTGAGTGGATGATTTTAAAGCAGGAACTGAACGCATGCTGTATGGACGAATAAGCAGCTGCTGAGTTTACGATAAACTCCAAGGGAACAAGAGGAGGAAGGAGGAAGCGTGTGGTTCAGACTCCAGGCTCCTGGGGAACATGACCTGTGTCTTCTGCTTCCTTCTCTCTCCTCTCTCCCCACAACAATGGACAGTAGACAAATGCTCCGTGTGCAGCAAATGTCCGATACACGTTCTGTCAGGACAGCCTGCTACTACATTTGAAAATGTCTGGTGCAGATATTTTAACTGTTTTATTATTTTCCTGAGTACTGATTCCCTACCTCCTCACCCTGCTTTATTTTCTTCTCTGACATCTCTTACCTTCTAATCTACCTTGCTATTTTCTTACGTATTATGTTTAGTATCTTTTACTGCTACTCTCCAGAGACAAAGATTTTTGACTGTTTTTTTTTATATCCTATGAGAGAACAGTACCTAGATGATAATTGGTGCTCAATAAATACCATATTATTGACATGAAATACTGACAAACTATATTTTATGATATTACCATTGGTTAAAAAGCCATTAGAAGCAAAATATAAAAGAAATGAAGGAAATATAAAGTGGCCATTAGGACAGTGTATTAATGATTGCTACACCCCAATGCTAAAATCAGTGGCAAAAATCTGAGGAATAACAAAATTTTGCATAGTCTCAAAGCATCTCCTCCAAGGTATTTTTAATTACAAAGAGAAAAACAGTAACTTTTCCAGGGACAAATATAGCAGATACCACCTTAACCAAATAACCAAAGACCATGTCACCAGGAATAAAACACACCAATGTCACAGAGCCCTACATGATTCACTGAGAAGAGTGCTCCTGCTAATACCACACAGTCACAATCCAATCATGGGAAAGTACCAGATAAACCCCAAATGGAGGGACACACCAAAAGCAACGGAATTTGGGAAATAGCTCTTCAACCTAGCAGGGCAATAAAAGAAAAGTATGAAAAACTGTCATAGATTGGAGGATACTGGCGAGAAAAGACTGCCAAACACAGCGTAGGACCCAGGAACAGAAAAAGGACACTGGTGGGAAAATGAGTAAAATCCAAATAAAGTCTGCAGTTTAGTCAACAGAATAGCACCAACGCTCATTTCTCAGTTTGATACTGTACTATTTTATGTAAAATTTAGCATTAGGGGAAGCTGGATGAAGGGCATATGGGACTTCTTTGTACTCTTCAGGCCACTCTTTGGTAAGTTTAAAAATTATTTCAAAGTAAAAAAGTTATTAGTTATGAGTGTAGGTGAAAAGAGGGCTTCCTAGGTCAGTTTTCTTTCTTGACAGTCCCGCCACCTTCCCTAGCCTTGGTGACTTCATGGCATCCCTCAGTCCCTAACAGGAACCCAGAAGCACAGTACCGTGTCCAGTCCCTGCAGGAAGGCAAGGGAAGGGAGACTGAAGGTGAGAGACCACAAGGAGGCACAGGGAATGTTCCAGTGCAAAATGTTCTCCTGGCCCCGTTCAGGAGCTGCCCTCTGGCACTTCAGGTTTCATCACACACAGGACGGATATGTGAAGAGGATCTGCATGGGGCTGGGGCTCAGTGGTAGAGCGCTTGCCTAGCATGTGTGAGGCCCTGGGTTCGATCCTCAGCACCACATAAAAATGAATAAATATCGGGCTGGGGTTGGGGCTCAAGCGGTAGGGCGCTCGCCTGGCATGCGTGCAGCCCGGGTTCAATCCTCAGCACCACATACAAACAAAGATGTTGTGTCTGCCAAGAACTAAAAAATATTTTTAAAAAATTCTCTCTCTCTCTCACTAAATAAATAAATAAATAAAGATATTGTGTCCAACTACAACTAAAAAAATTTTTTTTTAAATTTTTTTTTTTAAAAAGAGGATCTGCATAACACCAGCAAAGAGAACATAAACCTATTAAAATGAAATAGGCAAGAAGGGAGAAATTTATCTCCAGAGCCACCTACTGCCCAAGCAGCGACAGCCTAGTTGAGGTATAGGAGAGGACACACTGCACAGGGCTTGGCTCTGATGACCACCAAGTGGTGGTATGGAGCAGCAAGAAGAGTGGCCCCCATGCTGAGGCTGGCTCCATTAACCATCAAATTCAAACTTTAATCACACTTAAGAAAATATAATTCTCATCCCTCTGGCTTGGAAAGCAATATTTTTTGCTGTTATTACTTTGTTTTGTTTTCCAGTACTGGGGACTGACCTCAGTGGCACTTCACCACTTCACTCAGATCTTTTTTATTTTTTATTTTAAGATAGAGTTTCTCTTAAGTTGCCCAGGCTGGCCTGGAACTTGCAATCCTTCACCTCAGCCTCCCTAGTAGCCGCTATTACAGACATGCACCACCGCACCCAGCACTGAAAAGCAATGTTTTTAGGACCCAATACCAGTTTTGAGCTGATGAAACTAATTACTTATTCCAAGCCCTTCTATAAATTACATAGTGCTGGGCGCAGTGACGCACACCTATAATCCCAGTGGCTCAGGAGGCTGAGGCAGGAGAATCTCAAGTTCAAAGCCAGCCTCAGCAAAAGCAAGGCACTAAGCAACTCAGTGAGATCTTATCTCTAAATAAAATACAAAAAAGGGCTGGGGAAGTGGCTTAGTGGTTAAGAGCCCCTGGGTTCGACCCCCAGTACCAAAAACAAACATCACAATATATTTAAATTATATGGCACACTAACTGGATCTTTTTTCTAAATATTTTACTCTCATGGCCCAGTTTGTGGTACTTTCATAAACAACTCGGTGTAATATGATGAACTAAGGAGCAACCAGATCACAATCTGCTGTGCTATGTATTCACTTGCCAAAATATGTTCCTTAGTCTTCACAAATCAGAAACTATACTTTCTTCCTGGAATTCAAATGGCCTGTCCCAACTCTTGAGAACAGAAGAATAGAACTGGGGGACCTGGTCTGAATGGTGGCTGGCTATATAACTGAACACACTTAAATACCAGCCTCAATGGAGCAGGCAAAAAAAAAAAAAAATTTCCACTTCCTAGAAATTCTTCTAAATATCTCTTCCAATTATCATTTTAAGAGCACTAAGAAAATATTTACAATATTTTAATTTGTATTGTTATGAGGTTCCAAATACTGAGTCAAACGAAATCTGTACCAAGTTAAGTCTAGAATTTTAGAAGTCATTCTTCCATAAGGGATTAGAACCTATTGGAGCTACATTCATTTTACATATCTAGGAAACAAAACAACCCAGTCTCCAACCACTAGGTCACCCAACAAAATGCTCTTACTTACAGACATTGGCAGTGAGTGAGCAGAAAACAGAATGACCACCTCATTCCTCTTCTCAGGTGGGAAATGGTCCAGTTCTTTCAGAATGTGGTCTGCAAAGCACTGTGGGAATCCCAAGAAAAGAGGAAACAGGGAAATAGGAACAAAGAAGTGGAAAGCAAGAAAATATTTCAAAAATAAGAGTTATACCAAAAGTCTCAGAGCAACTCTAAAAAAATCAGAACAGTTTTTTTTTTAAAAAAATGCAAACAGTACAGTCTCTTTGCTTTGGTCCATCATCAAAATGGATCACAACGGTTTGAGGGGCCTGGGGAATTTGATGGGAAACTTCTGAAGCTCACTAATGGCTCCCTGCAAATGAATGCTGTGGATCTGCCTCCCCTCGGGAAGAGCAGGGCACACTTCCAGATGGAAAAGAAACACAGATGGGAAAGAGAAGCTGTTTTAAGGCCTCTCATCTGCTCTGTTAGCAGGAAAACAGCTTACAGGGTCTTTCTTAATCTTCCTTACTTTGGCTTTCAGGCATATTGCATGAAAATACATTAGCTAGAAATAGGAGAGAAATAAGAAAATACTCTTCTATTTTTATGACATCTTCCTCCTGAGTCCAGGATCCTCATGAAGGCAATCTCAACCTTTCTCACACCCTCCCTAACAACAGATGACAGGTGGCACAACCCCCATTAGATGAACAGAGCAGGGAAAGATGCTGTGGATGTGAGGCCGTCCAGCCACATCTGGGAACTGGGGCTAGAACACAGGTCCCGCCTACAAACCTCTGTCCACCAGACCAGTTCACTCCCTCCATCTAGCTGGCATTTCCCAATTCACATGGATAGGTGCTGAAATGCCAGATCATAAGAGGCTTTCTTTCATCTCACACTTGAATCATTCTTCATCATTTCACTTATAAAGAAAGTGCTACAAAGGACAGTAACAGGTCAATTGACAAAATTGGAATATGAACAGAAATGAGATAAAATTGAGTATCAACGTTTAAATTCCCTGATGTTGAATGCTGTGTTGCAGTTATGTATGAGAATAGTCCTGGTCTTAGAATGTTTAGGTGTAGAAGGTAGTAACACTCTCAAAATGTTCTGAAAAAATACACATGTATGCACAAACATACATAGTCATACACACAGAGCATGCAAATAATAAAGCAAGTAGGATAAATGTTAACAATACATGAATGTAGGCAAAGAGTAGAAGAAAATTCCCTATACATTTTTTTTTTTTTAGACAGGGTTCTCTATTGCCCAGGCTGGCCACCTACCCCTGGGCTCAAGTGATCCTCCTGCCTCAGTCTCCAGAGCAGCTGGGCTAATAGGTGTATACCACAGCCTGGCTATACTCTTCTTATGCTTATCATTTTTTATAAATCCTTGAGATTATTTCCAAATAAAAAGATTTTTTTAATTGATAAAGGGTCATTTCCCAGCCATACAAATCTGCCTTTGTAAGTATTTTGCTGTATCAGTGGTCAGTCAATACTGTAAAAGGTGCAAACTATTCCCTAATGAATATTGAGGTACTATCAATCATTCTAGAACTCTCAAATTTGATAAATAAATACCGTATTACCTAAGAAGACACCTAAAGTTAAGTTTCCCTCTTCAGAATTTATGATTTAGCAATAGATTAAATGTGGTAATATTTGATATAAATAAAAACTATACTTTCCGGTGGTCTTTGCAGAGTTTGGAAACTAAAGATGTTTAGAAAGGGTTATTTGGGGGCAACAACCTAGATAAGGAGACCACTGTGAAGTTTAAGTAGCTTGGGACATAATTTGACTCCAATTACTCCAACAGTGAGATAAATAGCAATATCAGAGATCATAGTAGTAAAATGACTATTTTGAGTAATTATTACCTGTAACAAGTAGAAATGTTTTAGTTTCTTTAAACTATATTTTTAGTTTTAGTTTAATTAAGGGTTTTAGTTTTGTTTTCATTTCCAAAAAAAAATTCCTAACTCATCCAGAGCTCAGTGTTTCTTTCCCTTTCTCAGCTTGCAAAACTGCAAACACGAATATTATACATCATGGCTCATCGCAGTCTCCAAACCATCTTCAACACCAAGGCGTCATGGGCACGTAACGTGCAGCTTAAATCACCTACAGCCCATCTGCGGGATCTTCTGCGCGCAGCCCTCTGCAGAATGAAAGAGGCACCGCGGCCCTCAGAGCTTTCAATCACACCATCCAGGAGGGCAGATAAATGCCTCTAAAATTCCCTTTTATTTTATGAACAGAGACTTCCTCAGTTAACAGACCTTTCCATCTTTCTGCTTCCCCCCTTTTCAAAGGGCTGAATTTTAATACAAATCTAATTACTCCCTCGATCAGCGCGGGCAGATGCTGTGCAGATCCCTCGGTACTCTGCACCACATGTCGAAGCTGACCTGAAACACCCCTCCCTCCAGCCACAGCCTCCAAGGGCTGCAGTCAGGGATGTGGGGCTCCGGGCAGTGCTGGGTCCTGCCAGGGAACACAGAGCCCTCGGTGACACCCATCCCCATGGGGGCTCCTTCTATTCACCTTTTACTTAAAACTGGAGTTCACCCCCTGAATTAACCCTTTACCAGCCTAAGGGGCCGGGTCTGCTCTGGAGAGAGGGTCTGATTTTAATGATGTCTAGCACCATCTAGTGGTTGTAGATTTTAATTCACGGGGTATTTTGCCAGAGGTCAGAGAATGTTCAAAGAATGGAAAATAAACTGGACAATCTAGAACTATTGACAAAAAAAACAAAAAAAACCCACTTATTTGTATGAATCAGGGCAATATTTTACCAACTGCCTTCCCATATTTGAAGGACATAAAAGAATAAAATACCAACTCAAAGCTATTTGCTTTAGAATTGTAGTTTAAAATGATTTTCCTAAAATCAAGTACCCATTAATATACGTATTATACATATAAGTTGTACAGGAGAAAGCTGAAACTTCTTAAATCAATGAAACTTTTTTCCATTGAAACATTTTTATTTTCATGTCTCAGAACATGTAGGCATATTAAATTTTTTAAATTTGATATTTTAAAATATTTAGAAAATAAAGGGTTTCAGTTATTGTCAGTAATTCAATCTATGAATGTAAATTAGCCGAAACATGTACAATCTTAAATATTCTTCTGGTCATTGGGAAACACAAAACTCAAAATGTTATTTTGTTATGATTTGAGACTAAGAGCATTAATGTGAAGAAAGAAAAAAGTAGAATTATTTTAATCTTTAAATTTATTTTCTCTTTTCATAATAAATCAGGAATCTAATACTTTCTTTTAAACCCCCGGCATGTAATTTAAGCAAGAGAACAAGAGGCTCAGAAGGACACCACAAACCAAGAAGGGACAAGAACCTGATCACTCCAGAGGCTGGTGATGGGGACTGCTGGCAGTCCTGGCTTACCTGGATGAGGAGGGGATGTGTAGGCCACCTGTCGATAGTGCTCCACTTCATCGTGGGCTTCTTTCCCATCTCATTATAGTACCTGTATATGGCATTTAAGCTGCTCCCTGAAATATAGAAGACATACTTTGATTATTGTGAAAATTTAAAAAGACTAGGAAAGGCAGTAATTAAAAGTTCAAAGTAGGTAACTGCTTCTATACAGAATCCCAGTCTAATTACAATCTTTTCAATACTCTAAAATGCATATAGATTTAACTACCCTGCAAATGAAGGTCACAAGAAAGCAATCAATTTCAACAGACTCTCAAAGATTATTGAGGCCATTTCTAGTGAGAAACGTGATGGTTGGAGATTTATGAAATATAAGCAGTTGTTACTTATCAGGACCAAGTCTTACCATTGAAAGCAGGTTAGAATTTTTTCCCATTATGAGGGTAATCAGTCCCGTTACAGAAAATGTATGGGCGAGGAAGAAAGGAACAAAGAAACCAGCCATTATCCCAGCATGCTAATGCAGTCATTGTTCTGTTCTAACACAATTGTTTTCAGGTATTTTCTTTACAGCTGCTTTGTTTTACAAAGTTATAATACTAGTATGTATGTGTGTGTGTGTGTGTGTGTGTGTGTGTGTGTGTATATATATATATATATATATTTCTCTTGAGTATTTGTGCATTTTTATTTAATATTATGAGATAAATACTTTCTATGTTACAATGACAGTGTTATCACCACACATCTTTGTGGTATCACAATAAGGTGAGCCACACTTTCTATCAGGACTTTCTCTTTGTATGTGCTGCTACAACATCATTATCCCTAGAATAAGTTAAATGGATACCAAGTCCCTACAGGCAATCTAACAAAATTTGTATTTCTAAGTGGGAGATGAAAAATTGAAGCCTACAGGAGGGCAGATGGTGCCAACCAAAGCAACTTTTTCTTGGCCCAGGGAACTGGGCATTGTGGCCAAACTCCAACCCATGAAGCCAATCCTAAGTGGAGCCTCTTCCTCAATCTTAAAATAGGACAAGTTCCAAAATATTTGCTTGCTTCTCATCACTAAGCCAGTGGGTTTTCTAATCATAGGAACTATTAGTCAGTTAGGTTTCCCATTTAAAAGGCTAATCAGAACAGAGCCATATTTTAACTCAAATGTATGGTTAGGATAAGGCTCAGCTTTCACAAAAATAAAAAGGTTCAATTTTGTGAGTAGAAAACAGTGAATCAAAAGAATCCCAATTGAGTCCATTCAATGGTCAAAAATAATCTCTAGAAATCAAAAGTAGTTACTACTATATTCATATTGCAAACCAATATTCATATTGCAAACCAATATTTTCAAAAAATATTCCATGTCATTTTCAGTTTCACAAAATACCTGGGTATCATTATTGGATATAATAAAAGGAATCTGGGCTGCTATATTAGCGCATTCAGATTACTCGGAAACAATAAACCAGCAGAAGGGGTAAAAGCAACTGAGAAAAGTGCTTGTGATAGACACTCAAACTATACTGGCTCTGCCACGACAGCTCATGTCTAAAAGACAAAATAGATAAATGACACTCTAGGGCCTCAAAGAATAAATGTGTATCTTAAAGGCTTTCACCCTCAGAGGTAAAGATGTACCTGTCCTTACACACAGATGCACTCAAGAAAAACTGAGTATGTTCTGAAGCTCCAAACACACACACACAAAAAAAGCCAGCTGGAAAACAAAACCAAAAGTCAACCCTTTGTCATAAAAGAACAATCTTCTAAACCTACCTACTTTTGAGAGCAAACATTTATAGATTAAGGTAAATTTTTAAAAACAAAACAGAAGTAGAGCTTAAAAATTCTAAGATCTGACTCATTTCCAATAATATATTACCAAAAAAATTTGAAGTTGAGAAATACATTGTGAAAAGAAATAACAATTCAAATGCTTGAGGGGGCCTGACAGAGGCTCTGGATAAATATTTAAGGCACTCAACAAGCTCTGAATGTTTCTTCTACCAGTAGCCTTTGTTTCTCCCACCAGCAGCCTTTGTTTCTCCTTATAGTTATAGAAATAATAAACATTACTGCCTAAGAGCATTTTGGGAGTAAAAATAAGTGTATTTGTAGGTGACAGTAGGCGTTTTACCTATTAGCAATGACACAGAGATTGCCAAACAACTTGTTCTCCAGCTCCAGTTAAGTACATGGAAACTGCAAGCAGTAACATTTTCTAAAATAAAGAACACTGAGGGAAGTTTGCAAAGGGAATCCAGAACTGGATTTCAGTTTAACTATCAACCAACCATCACTGAATGCAGCACAATAACAACAAAAATACCACTACTGTCCATGCTATATAGGCATCTGCTTTCAAAAGGGAAACAACAATCACCTCTGCTAATTAATATCAGGGTAGCCATAAATACAAGGCTATATGTGTTCCAGGCACAGGGGCTACTCAGGAGGCTAAGGGATGAGGACCACAAGTTCAAAGCCAGCTTGGGCCATTTAGCAAGACCCTGTCTCAAAATAAAAAAGGACTAAGGGTAGAGCCCCCAGGTTCAATCCCCAGTACCGCCAAAAACATATTTGGGAAAAAAAAAAAAAAAAAAAGAATGTGATGTAAACCTAGAGAGTGGCTTAAGTTTCATTACTGATTCGTTATCTAACTGTATTAAGGCAGTGAACACACACAGCCACCGCCTTCCACCCACCATTTGTAATTCTCAGCTGACCAGCCAATAATTCAAGGAGCAGATGAACCATGAGATTTCAAATGGACTGACCTGAACTCTCATGTTTAAAGGAGACAGGCTGGATTTGCCATTCAAATCTAAGTGATTTATCCTTTTTACGGCACTCAGACTCCCTGGTTAACTTTGCCAGGGTCTTATCCACCTGCCCATTGTCAAAAAAACACCCCTTGGAATGAGACAGTCATCATTACCCGAAGTACATGTATGAAGACACAAATGGTGTGACTATTCTTTGTGTACAACCAGAGACATGAAAAACTGTGCTCTATATGTGTAATATGAACTGAAATGCATTCTGCTGTTATACATAACAAATTAGAATAAATAAATTTTAAAAAGCCACCCTTACCAGTGGTAGAGCAGCTGTACTGTGGATACTGTGTGAAAGCAATGGCCCTTTCCAGTCCATCTCTCTCCATCTCATCAATTGCTTCTTCTGTTAAAGGACGGACGTACCGGAATCCAATATAGTATTTGTGAGGAGCTATTAGGAAGCACAAGTGGAAAGGAGAAAGTATTAATCTTTATATAGATTCTTTAGAGTCACCAAACACAATGTAGTGCCCAGAACAAAGAACAGTGAATGTAATGTCCTATGATGCTGATAATGTGGGCAAGTTTAGAATATTCCTGGGATCTTAATTATTCTTCAGCTGGTACACAGATTTTTGGTCACTATTCTCTAAGATCAACTGCCTACCCATACACCTTTACTTAGTATGATGGTTTTTAAAATTCATACTTCTGTTCCTAATTGTTGGCTCAGAAAAGAGAGATTCAAGAAAAGGAAGGAAAAACTAGCACTTGTTCTTGTTCTTAAAGTGTCAACTCTTGCACACTAGACACTGGAGGAGACACTCTGCTCCCGCCACCCCCCAACACACACACACTTAAACTCCATTTATTAGATAGGGAAACAGAGATGCTGAAAGTTCACTGACCTGTCCAAAACCATACCTGGTGGGCAGTAGAGCTGGAATTGTAACCCGAGTCCCCCATTCCAAAGCCCATCTCCTTCTACATCCCATCTGTTCCCATTACCCACTTCCCTGAGCCCCAGGTCACCCACTTTATTAAACAAATGCAAAAGCACTGAGAGTCATATTAAAAGTTCATTGATAACATACATAAACACTGCTTAAGTTAGAGGCATCAAGTGAGATGTACAGTAATTGTTTGTGGCCCTAAAATGGCCTGAGTCTGCATCTGTGTTCCTTCTTCCTCTGTGGTTTCACCAATTCCCCTTTCTATCTTCTTTATCCTCCTGCATTCCAAAGGCAGTCATATTACATAAATATTCAGGCATTCATAAAATCATAAAACTGAAAGCTTCCTAAAGTCACCTGGTCTCGCTGCATTGCCTTTCATGAGATTATACAAAACTAACACTCAAGAATGATATTGAGCATACACTATACAAACGTCAAGGAATAACAGAACTCAGATTATCTTAGAACCCAGATTATGTTATTTTTCAAAGTATTTGCAGGGACTGCAATGAAGAACATGACACAAAATTTCCACTAGAAACAATTAGGTTAAAAGTGAAAGAAAAGATAAAGAATGTATCCATGTGTACATGGATGTACACATGGGCAATATCCTTCATAACTTGACCCAGGGAACTATGAAATAATGGAACATGTTACCAAGGGCAGAAACAAGATGTCAATGGTCGTGTGTGTGTGTGTGTGTAAGAATGGTCTGATTCAGTATTCTTGTGCTAGAGACTGCAAAAAAAAGAGGAAGGAAGGATATAAACGGAATCATTTTCAACTGTCAGTTCCTTCTAGGCCACAAATTTTATGTTCTCTTGTATAAAATAGATGAATTGTAGTTAAAACACCCCAGGGGACACGACCCTATAAGCAAATTTCAAAGGACCAACTGTTCGACAATTATGTGCTTCATTTTTAAAATTATCAAACATCACAAAACCTTCAAGTTCATTTCTAGGCAACCCTTGGCTCTCAGTGCTGAGGTTTAGCAAGCCAGAGGAAACAGCTTTCTAATCTACTTGGAGACAATACAATTAGCAGATTGACAGAGTGAGCTCCCCAGATGCTGCAGGTCAACCAGTTTCTCACATTGACTTTTCACCTGTCCAGTTTTTGAAAAGTGCAGTCTAAATGCCTGGGGTCTGGGAGTTTCCCAAATAGTGCAGACTAAGAGGGTTGAGAGACTGTTCTTGCAGATAAAGTCAGGGTGGTGACCATGTTTTTAAATGAGACAGAGTAAAATACTCTGGAAAGAACAGATAATATTTTCTAAAGGTCTACAAACACATATTTAGAAAAAATGGCCATGCACCCTGACTTGGCCTAGCCTGAAGAGCCAACAAGCAATGTTCATGAGGGTCCCTGCTGTCATAATGAATGTCTTACAGTTGGCTACCCCTGGCAGGACACAGGGAGGGGAAGGAGCCTCTCAGACATTAACCAGCAACACATTTGGTGAGCACCACACCTGGCCAGAGTGATGGCCAAGCACACAACTCACTGGCCTGGCCTAGTCTGCCTCAAAATGGACATACTTTGGAGGAAACTATGAGAAGAAAGAAAAATGGGATTTTTAAACAGTAAAACTTCATTAATTTAGGATGTACAATAGTTCCCCTGTGGGACATGATCCTTTAGAAGAAGGGTCTGAAACATGTAGCATGATGCTTTTTAATTTGCATCAGATGGTAAACTCTGGGCCAATGGTGAGAAATAAAAACTCACATTTAGTGAATTTTGGCCACATACCATGCAAATGTCTTTTAGGATTATCTCATTTAATTTTCACAATGACCCAAGGAGTGGATTCTGCTACCTCCCTTTCAGAAAGGGGGCTTAGTGAGGTAAGCAAACTGCCTGAAGTCACACACCAGGAGGAAGCAGCAGGGCCACCTGACCCAGATCCCAACCCCCTACCCACTGTGTTCTCAGCTTCATTAAAAGCAGTCGCTGCCCACATAAGCAAACTATAATTTTTAAAAACATATTTTAGACTTAGACTTTTCATCCTATGAATATACTTCTCACCTGTGTCATCTATGTTCTACATGATTATACTGCCCTGTAATTATGTGAAACCATATCCCTTGCTATAACTCACTATATCGGGTAATTATTCAATTCTATGCAAAACCAGTGCAAATCTCAAAAATTTCCATTCTGGCCACCAAGCAACAACCATGTCCCTAAAAAATGACAGTGTGAAAGATTTTTATCTGTTTACAATCATGTTTTCTTGCTTCAAGATTTCTTAGTAGAAATAAACAAAAAGACATAGTTCAAAAGTCAACTTTAATTGTGTAGAAAAGAAGGGAGGATGTCTTAGTCATTTTCTGTTGTCACAACTAAATACCACAGACTGAGTAATTTTTATAGACTAGGAGTTCATTTGGCACAGTTCTGGAGGCTGGAAAGCCCAAGAGCAAGGCACCAGCATTGGGCAAGGGCCCTCTTGCAGCATAGTGACATGGCAGAGGGCACTACATGGCAAGACAGAACAAGCATGCTAGCGCAGATCTGTCTTCTTTTTTAAATTTTTTAGTTGTACATGGACACAATCCCTTTTATTTATTTATTTATTTTTGGGTACCAGGGATTGAACTCAGGGGCACTCCGACCACTGAGCTACATCCGCAGCCCTATTTTGAATTTAATTTAGAGACAGGGTCTCACTGAGTTGCTTAGCGCCTCGCTTTTGCTGAAGCTGCATTGAACTCACGATCCTCCTGCCTCAGCCTCCCAACCCCTGGGATTACAGGCATGTTCCAGTCCACCCGGCTTATTTATTTATTTTCATGTGGAGCCAAGGATGGAATCAGTGCCTCACACATGTGAGGCAAGTGCTCTACCACTGAGCCACAACCCCAGCTCTCTCCTCTTCTTCTTATAAAGCCACTATTGCCATCATAGGTGTCCCACCCTCCTGATCTCATCTAACCTTAAGAGCCCAACTCCAAATGTCATTGACATATGAATTCTGGGATTATTTCCAATACATAAACTTTGGGGGACACTAGAGAAAGAAAACTTGAGAAACATGAAAGAGGAACAGAAGGGACGGAACTGACTGTTGGTTCCTCTAAAAGGCACTGGGTTCGGCTTAGTGTGCACTCATTGAAGTGCAAGTAACAGGACAGGGAGCCTACTTCTGGACAATCTGGAGAGCCACAGAGCCCCGTTTAGTGATTTTCTTGGTCTTCATTGCAAAACTCCCCCACCAAGCTTTGAAGCCTACACACTATTTCATTTATCCTACATTCATACTCTGTGCTGATCAGCCCGCACACATTTTGTGTACCATCTCTACAATAAGTCTCCAAAAGATTTTCTCTCTGCTTCATAAGAAGACTGCCTGAAGCAGCAAGGTCTCACTGAACTGGAAGCTTCTTATAAATAGAAACCACGGTTTTCGATTCGGAATAGCAGCACTAAACAATGCGTAGCATTCAATAGGCTGCTGTGGAATGAACGAATGGGTGGTCTTGGCCTATGTTCAACACCACTGCCATACCCCAAAGCAGGCCCACTAACATGATAGGTGTGGTCATCCATCATGGTTTAAGTGGCTTGCCAACCGTGGGCCACAGAGAATAGTGATTTGCCAAAATGGTCACCAATACCAACACCCACCCAGGACCAAGACCCTAGATGAGCTTCCGAGATCCAGAGAAATCTAAAGCATTCCCAAGAGAAGTAACCTTCTGCCTCTGTGAAAACCACCAGGAAAGTTAGCTCCATGAAGGTAACACATAGCTCACTTGCTCCTCTGTTGCTCAGCATTGTGTGTGACCCGCGGCCAGTGCTTACGCACACCTGGTGGCTGGTTGTTGGATGGATGTGGGAATTCATGGATGAAAGAGTGGCTGTGTAAGTGGGGAAATGAATAGAATGAGCAAAAGAGGAAAGACAGTTTCCTGCCACATTAGGAGTGAGTGTAATGGGACAAGCCAGCTGACTCAGGCTCCATAAATACCTGAAACTTAGGCCCACACTTCCAATAAAGAGTAGTGAACTTTTTAAAGTAAGACTCTAAAAGATAGAACACTTAATCCCTGTTTTTTCAAAACCACTTTCACATTTTGATTATGTAAGCATGAAGTGGACATTATTATCCTTTGATGCCTACCAAATGAGAGAACGATTAATCCCAGAATTTACAAGCTTGTAACTTCCTGTCTTTGCATAACATAGACACACATTAAAATGATCAGACATTTGATACTGAGTGGAACATTGGTTCAATCCAGGTCATTCTGTGGGAACTCTGCCCAGCCAACCAGTGAGACTGAGGCAAAAGGTGGCTTGATCGGTTTGGACAAATCACAGAAACCAAAGTGGAAGGAGAGGTGGGAAGGATGCTCTTCCATCTGGTTTCCTTTCTCTAGTCTGACATCTCTATTAGGGGTCTTGATGTTGATGGGTACCATAGTAACATGTAAACAAAAAAAATGGCACCTTTCTGCCTCTTTTTTCTACTAAATAAGCTGCAAACCTGATTCACACTAAACCTTTTATGATGATAAAGTGTTAATAATGAGGGGCTGGGGATGTGGCTCAAGCGGTAGCACGCTTGCCTGGCATGCGTGCGGCCCAGGTTCGATCCTCAGCACCACATATAAACAAAGATGCTGTGTCCTCCGAAAACTAAAAAATAAATATTAAAGTTCTCTCTCTCTCTCTCTCTCTCAAAAAAAAAAAAGTGTTAATAATGAGAGAGTTTGTTCTCTACCAAATAGGAGTAAATGGAGAGCAGCCAAGTTTTCTTCCACTAACATTTAAAAAGATGCACTGTGGCATCTGTGGCTGAACTGTATAAGAAATGCCCTTGAGCCACAGCAGCAGGCAGGACGCAACCTAATATTCAGAAGCACGATTGAACAATTTTCCAAGTGAAATGCTCTGCTAAGGGACTAGAAACCTTTGTCCCTTCGTACAATGGGAAATGGTGGATTCTGAGAGCAATTCAAGTTGATGCTCAATGATTTCTCCTCAGAGAGGGGAATACTCCTTTTGGTCCTGCCTAATGGGGGCTAATTTGCCTTGAGAGTCTCCACAGTGTCACACTCCTGTCCTGAGTCCTGAAGCCCTAAAATGTATCTACAATGAATGTATTTCCTGTGTCCTAATACGAACATTTTTTTTGCAATATTAACATGTCTCTTATTGGTCCACATCTACAATAGATGATGTCTTAAAATTAATTGCCAGTATTTTGTGTTTCTCAGTATTGTACAGAAATAATGGTGTATCCTGCATTGAGTGAGTCTTGGATGCGATTCAACATGGCACTTGTAGTTCATTTGTGCATTTGGTGTCTCATTCTGTACACGATTGTTCTGCTTAAAAGTTCTCAAAGGGCAGTCACCAGATGTGTACAATCCTCTTTTTAGTTCCATGTCCAATGTGCCACTTTGATATCTGCCAATGGTGCTGCTGCTGAGAGCTGAAAGCAGTCACTGAATGCTGCTTAGTGTCTCATGGCTTCAGTGGAAGGTGCTAATTCTGCTCTCGATGTTGATCTAATTATCGATCCAAACAGAAAGAAAGGGCCACAGCAGCAGCTCAATCCATTTCTGAAGGACTTCTTTCCAATACAATGATACATGCATTTTTTATTCATGTTGCTTCTGCCTTATAATCTAGCTATGTAACACCTTGAACCTCCTTTTGAAACTCATGGTACAAATTTTCCGCTTTTTCCTTTGTAACATAGAAAGTAATGGAAAGGCTCTAAAGTGCAAGGGTAATGACTTGAGAACTCAGTTAAGTGATCATATATTATGCAGAAACTTACAAATCTAGAGTGACCAATACACACATCAGCACTGCATCCAGTACTATTTTGAATTTCATAACTACTTTGAAATAACAAGCCTAGCATTATGTTAATGAAGAAACAGTGTACCTGTGTTAGGGGACAACTCATCCAGCAGTTTCACCATGCCTTCTCCTTGCTTGGAAGTCCACATCTTGATGGGGGATCCACCTCCAATCCTGCGATACTGTTCTTGAATTTTGGGGGTTCGGCGTTTGGCGATGAATGGTGCCAGCTTACTAAACCATTTAACATGTAGGTAAGTGGATTTTATTCCACCTTAGCAACCTGAGAAATATTTTCTACTCAATAAAGATAAACAAAAATTTAAGACAAACCTAACAAGGTCAAGCCTTTATAAATAAAAGCTTGAGGTCACTGACAACAGCTAGTTCTTTGGACAGAGAACAGAGAGCTGAAGCTAGATGTTCTCTAAGGAATAATCACCTCTGCTCTCTACTAGTTGTTCTAGCAGCACACCTGGAAGATTCAGGACTCCTGACATCCACGCAGAGAGCCCTGGATCCTTACTAGCTACTATCTTATATATTGATTTTGTACCTAACAAGAATTAGTATATAAAATATAGGAAGTATATATTGCTCTTAATTTAACAAAATGAATGTTAATTTATAGATATGTACTTATAAATATGATCAATGATGTGTGCAAAAAATATGTACATTGCAACACTGTAAACAACTTAATTGTCTATGAGTGAAGCACAAGCCTAGCATTATGTTAATTTTAAACAGTCATTTTAAAAAATGAGCTAGATCTATATATTATGATATAAAACAAAATACAGTGCTAAGTTTTTTAAAAAATAGCAAAGTGACAAATAATGTTCATAAGTACATTCACATTTGTGTAACAAAGTTGGGGGGAGATATTTACAGATACACACACACACACACACACACACACACACTCAGCTATGCATTGACTATTTCTGGATGTTTACCTCTGGGCAGGAAACTGGGAGGCTGGAGTTCAAGGAAAAGGGACACTTACTTTGTACCATCAATATATTTATACTATTTACATTTTTAAATCATATTTATGTATAAATGTTTCACTGCAAAACCTATTTTAAAAGGAAAGAAGGACATAGGAAAGGAAGAATGAAAGAGAGAAGGAGAATAGCAGTAATCCATATTCAAATACAAAAGAATAATCATCATTGCTTCTCTGAGTGTTAATCAGCCGTTACGTGCCAAGTACAAATATATCTTTAAAAATCTTTAAAGGTACTTCCATTGTGTCAAGACAACTGCAATTTCCAGGGCTCTGGGGAGGAGAGGGCTCAAGCAGAATGCTCACTAACTAGCTTCCACCCTATTAGTTCTTTCTGTATCACATCTTCTGAGTTCCTAAAGACGGAATGCTGCTGTTCTAACCACTACTAGATATGTATTGAAACTCTTCAATTTTTTCAAACTCCAGAGCTGAGGTACATGTAAAGCCAAATGCATTGCATATGTTTTTTAAAGTGCAGGGGTTTATACATATCTTACTTTTGAATAGGAAGTGTCATGAGGTCTCGGTCCAAGAAGAGCCTCAGAAGGAAGTCATGAACGTCTCCAAGAGTTTCGGGGCCTCCCATGTTTAGCATTAATATTCCGGTTTTTGGCTTCCTATATAAAATAAAATGCAACAATTCATTTGTCACACATTTTATTTTCCTCTAGGACATACTTGATTCAGCTAACAAACTCTCAACTGGATCCAAATGGAAAATCTACAGACCTTTTTGCTGCTACCCCATGGTTGCCTATTTGGGGACACAACAGGCCTCCACTTCTCCATTTTCCCAGCTCAGACTCTGACCTGCGTCTCTTAGCTCCATCCATTGCTCTTAACCGGGCTCAAATGTTTCCCTTTTAACCTGTCAGCCCTAAACAAAGATCTGATTCTTTAGGGACTGAGAGTCAAAGTAGAAATATAGCATTGTCCTGAGGTTGAAGAATCTGTACATGTCAGAGCCTTTATAGACATACAGTTCTCAACCTCCCCAAATTTCAGGTTTTCACATGTGCTAAATAGAAGTCAAAAGCTGTTTTGAGAATTCAGTGCTCAAGTACTGAGTTACTTAGCATGATCTGGAACATAATAAATCTGATACAGAGAAGGATTCCCATGTAACTTTAAACCTCCAAAGTACAGCATAAGACCATCTCTCACTCATTTATCTGCTCACTTTTGTGAATTATAAAATGAGTCCTGACTTCAATTACTTTTTGCTACTCTGCTTCCTTTTCCACTGCCTGCCTTTACTCTTTCTTCCATGACCCCTGCTATGATAAACTACATTTCTCACTCTATGCTTACCTTCCCTGAAAATCCACTGCTTAGAGAATTCCTGGAAAAAAATGTCACTAACATTTAAATTAGTCCAAAGCTAAAGAATCAAGCATTGCATAAGTAGGAAGAAGCAAAAATAAAGTAAAAGTTGTTAACAAATGTTTTAAGTCAAGTAGCTTCAGGAAAATTGGAAAAAAAAAAAAAAAGAAGTACTATACAGGAAAAAAAAAAAATTAGACTTCTAAATCCCACACAGCGTTGGAGCCTACGCGGCCTGAAGTCAGTCCAACTGGGAGTTCTCTACTCCTAATCCCTGCCAGGGGCAAGGTAAAGCTCAGGGCTAACTGTCTGTCTCCATGTGCTCTGGGAACCACCAAAGACCATGACTAGAGAGACCCAGAACTAGAAGGTCAGGGTCTGAGCTGGACCAGGAGAATTGGGGGCCTTGCATGCCCCCATGAACGAAGAGCCATGTGATGGCAATGAAGAAAATAAGGAACAGGAGTGTTTCTTCCGTTTGTTTCCCTTTTCTTTTTAAAATTCAAATATATCTATGGATTCACCTGTTCAGAACATCTCATAGAAATGGAAATACAACTGTTTCTGATTTCTTTCCCTTAGCATAAAATGTCCAAGGTTAATCCATGTTGCAGGAAAGAATCAGTACTTCACTGCTGTTTATTGCTGAATAATATCCTATTGTATGGCTGTATCCTCCATTTATTCCTGATAAAGTAGCTGAGAAATAGCCAGCAGAAGTTTATCTAAGTGCCATTATTATAAATGGTGAGGGGCCCACTTCCTAAACCTAACATGGGGCCACCTCTGGCTCCCACAGCAGTAAACCAACCCTGCTGAGATTGTTCTCTTTTGGAAGACTGTTCTTAATGTGTTCTGAAAGTAATGATATTACAATTACATCTTAACAGCAGTTTTAAACAACTTTAACAACATTTGGCAATAACATTAGGGGGCAGCATGTGTCAAATTTATACAGGTGGAAACTACTTTCTTGATCAAACACACTGTAGGTGAATGAGATGGAAATCTGAATTCTCAGCTCAGACTTTAGAGTAAGAACCAATTAACAGGGAAAGGGGAGATGCAGCATTACAAGGAAGTCGGGGATTTTCTAATTTAGAACCCATTATAAAAATTAACTAAGATCACTTTTTATATAATTGTCTTGGACCAGGGTTTCTCAATCTCTGCACTCTTGACATTTTGGGCCAGATAATCCTTTGCTGTGGTGGACTGTCCTATGCAATGTAGCATGTTTTGTAACTCCCTGCCCTCTACCTAGTAGATGGCAACAGTACATACCCTACCCCAGTATGACAACCAAAAATGTCTCCAGACAATGCCAAATTTGTCCTCAGAGGGATAAAATGTCCCAAATCACATTTATAACCACTATCTTAGAAAAAAGAGCTTAACCCTCTTTTGACTGAACCAAGTGATGACACTTGGTTCATTAAAGATGTCATTATTATAGAACTTTTCCATATAGAAGTCCTATTACTAAATTAACTGTGGTATGGTTTTCTTTTCTTGCTACCTCAAACTTCCAGAAGCATCATTTTGTGAGACTAATATGCCTTTAATCTTTATACTTAGACCACCAGTCTTCTCCTGGGATCCTGTCTTTCACCCTCAAAATCTGTGACTCACAATAAATTAAGTGCATTTTCCCATGGATTGCTGCCAGTTAAAAGATTACTGGTTAAGAAACCCCAGGCTAAAAGACTTACCTAAGCCACAGAGGTTATCAATGCGCAAACGGGATTTAGAACTGTGTTTTTCATCTATAACACCTGAGCTCAGAACAAGAGTGGCTTAAAAGCGGATGTCACTCTGCCCTGCTCATGATTTTGCAGACCCATGTTGATCTTACACATGAAAGAGATGCACATGATTTGAAAATGCCCAAATACACATGCACTTAATTCAAAACTGTGTTGTGCATGATGAATGGCGTATTAGTAAGCCCTAGTCGGACTCTGCTCTATTCCAGAAAGTGAAGTGCAAAGCTTTAGTCAAGGGTCTCCGTCTCTTCTCCCCTCCAGACAGAGCACACCTGAGACCAAGGTCTGACTGGTCGAGTTCCCTCTGTTTAAACATAAAACTGTATGCAGCAAAACATATTTGAAAGGTTTAAATGTTTTGCCATTCTTATATTCTGGAACTCTCAAAATATAAGGGTTTTCTTTTGAACTACTAAATGGACATACTAGGAACTTAATCTCATCAATTAATAAAGAAAATAATAATTTTATCCTACTATATATAATCAGCATTAAGGAAAGGAAACAAATTCCAAATCCTAAATTAAACCTTCAAGATGTAACTGACTTGTGGATCTCGGCCACCTAGAGAACAGCCTGTAGTTTTACAAGATCTGCACCAAATCTGCACACACACACATATACACTGCCTGCTTGGGGAAATAGAAATTTTACTGTAACACAGTTCCAATCATGTGTTCATATATTATTTTTGTTCTCACATTGCAACAGCAGAGGTGCAGAGCAGTGAAGAGATGATATGGCCTGCACGCCTAAAAAAATTTATTACCTAAACCTTTACAGAACAAGTCTGCCAACCCCTAATCTAAAATAGCATTATCTAGTATGGTTATGGTTTGAATGTGAGGTGTCCTCCAAAAGCTCATATGTGAGACAATGCAAGGTTTGGAGGAGAAATGATTGGTTTATGAGAGCCTTAACCCAATCAGTGAATTGAGTGGTAGCTGAAGGCAGGTAGGGTGTGGCTAGGAGGAGGTGGGTCAATGGGGGCGTGCCTTCAGGATATATATTTTGTATTTAGCAAGTGCAGTCTCTTTCTCTGCTTCCTGATCATCACATGAGCTACTTCCCTCCACCACTTTCTTTTGCCATGATGTTCTGCCTCACATCAAGCCCAAAGGAATGAATGGAACCTCTGTTTAAACATATTGACTGAGACCTCTAAAACTGTGAGCCCCCAAATAAACTTTTCCTCCTCTAAAATTGTTCTGGTCAGGTCTCTTAGCAGCAGCAAAAAAGCTGACTAAAACAAGTATTCTAATTTAGTTCACTCCAAGCGTTAAACAGCACAATGCCTTCAAAAGGTCTGCCATCAGAATAATACACAAAGGCATGTATTGTTTCAACTCAAATACGGAAAAACCAGAAATAACCTATGACTATAATGTGAAACTGGATGAATTATGATTTAATAAAATATTCCTAAGCTACTAAAATAATACAGAAGAATATTTATAATTATATGATGATATAATAAGAAATTATAAAATAGAATGTACAGCATTATGACATTTCAGTAAGTATATATCGAGTGAATACAAATAGATACAGAGATAAAATGTTAGATGGTAAGATTATCAGTGATATTTTTTATCTTTTATTTTTCCCATTTGTATTTTTATTGCTTTTCTATAAATAAGATACAAAGTAACTTAATAGAATCTAGGGCTTATTTTAGATTTTTATTTAATTTGAATAATTTAAATTAAGGCTATTTATGTTATTGGCTTTTGCCACTAGAATAATATAGTGATGAAATAACTTTCCTTCCAGGATCCCACACTGAATCAGTTTTTCACCTTAAACCAATACCTATTCCAACCCCTAGGAACTTAGGGATAAGGTGGGAAGAGGCGCTGCCGAAGGCAGGAGGACCAGTGCCCTGCTTGGCTCACTGTCAACCAAAAATGACATCTGTACTTCTCATCCTCCTCACTAACTCCATCTTTTAGGAAGACTGAGTTGAGAGGAGATGGTTTGCCACCCATATGTCCTATCCCTAAAAAACTTCAGTTTACTTAGCATTCTATCAATGAACCTCTGATCACCATGAAAAAGAGCAAAGATGAAATTGGAATATTCCATTTTCAGGGCTGCTTTCCTACACTGACATGAGGTCTTTAGAAAGGTCAATGAGTTACACAGGTCACAGCTACTTTCTTCCTTTCACTCTGCCTGGTGTAAAAGCTTACCATTCCTTGGTACCCTTAGATCTAAACAACTTCCCTTTATAAAGTCTGCTCTAGCTGCCCTTCAGAGGAGGACCTGAGGACAGTTGTGGCTTCTGCTATCAAAGAGGACACTCTGCAACATACCTGCTGCCTTCCACCAGCAAATAAAAGAGGTGAGGAAGGAAACATATACTTGATTTATTTAATAAGTTAAAAATCAAAGTATGTCATTTATAATTATGTTCTAATTATGGTAGAGTCTTCTATAGAGTTCTTTTTAAAAAATATTTATTTATTTTTAAGTTTTTAGGTGGACACAATATCTTTATTTTACATTTATGTGGTGCTGAGGATGGAACCCAGTGCCTTATGCATGCTAGGCAAGAGCTCTACCACTGAACCACAACCCTACCGCTCTATAGGAGTTCTTGATAAGTTAGTTTCTCTTTATCCTGTATAGGACATGTTTCAGGCATAATTATGTTAAGTTCATAAATACATTTCCAGCATACACATAATTTGTGTGACATATTCCAAGACCAAATTCTTGCATGATGTGCAGGCTAGTTTCATGTGTTCTCTTTTCAACAAAAGCCCTACTGAGGGGTAGGGGGCATTAAAATTTGTAGTTTAACAGCTATTTAGAGGAAGCCAAGAAAATAACATAGCCCTTCCGATACCCTGGGTTTTCCCAGTACCTCTCCTCCTAGGTATCTTGTAACCACTGGTGTGTGCAACAATAAAGACAAATTCTTATTTGTACCTAAAATTAGACTCATACCTCTTTTCCAGTTGAGCTTGAGGTTTTGTACTCTTAGTCTGTTGGGCCTTCTCTGTGGGGCCTGCCGCTGCCGTTGTACCCAACTGACACCTCCATGGCTGACGGGCCCTCGAGCTGCCATGCACCACTGTGACAAAATTAAAGTGCTAGCATGAAATCTAGCTGGAAAGTAATTTCTTTTGAAGAGGTCCTCAGGGTATAATTCCTGGCTTTAAAATTTAAAGAGATGTGATGGCAGAGGTGATATTCCCAGTATTTCTCTGCAGGCGGGTAGAAGCACTTAAGGCCTCTCCAAGGGGATGGGTGGAGATCCCTGCCCTAGGATGGCTTATGAGAGCCTGCAGGGAGGCAATTTGGAAGCCACATACCACCTCTCCCTGCCTTGGCTGCAGTTTTGATATGATCCCTCATAAGAACCCCTGTACATTCTAAATGTTACTGAGGGTGGTGGTCAGGGGAAAGGTGAGGGATCCACAGAAAGATGAAGGGTTACTGATTTAGGGAGTGAAAATTGGGCCAGTGTCCAGTAAACTGCAGATCTCATTTCTGCCTCCAAGCACCAGTAAAGCACCAGTGCTGTGAACCCCAGTAATGCCCTTGAGCCCTGGCAAGGGTCAGGGGCCTCTGCTTTACAGGCCAGCTCTGGCCATCCTCTCACTGCACCCCACCCACCTATGGAGTATGCAATTGACATGGCCAAGGAGACAAGCCTGCCCCAGAGTCCACACCCCACACACCAGACCCAAATCCCAGGACTTAGGAATCGATAATTCTCTGTTCTGAAAGCCCCATCCCATCCGCAGGTCTGCCCATCCATCCTCCTGAGGGCAGACTGTGCCATCAGTATAAACAATCCTGGAACTGAAGCGTGGCCAAGGGGTGGCAGGCGGCAAGAAGAGAAGCAGGAAAGCCTGAAGGTCGACTTTCCCAAGGCCTCCACATTTCTGCAGCAGCTCATGAGAGTTCAAGTCAAGAGTGTACCCTTGTAGTTGAGACCAAGGTCTATGTCAGAGGACAAAACACATCCCATTTTATTAGCTTACTATCCCACATGTGCTATATATGTGTCCATATATACTTTTGACCAGAGCCTCACAAGAGTTAAAGGTAGGCCTGGAGAAGGCACATGAATTGAAGAGTCCACATGCCATGCTCAGTTGTAGCAAGAGAGTGTTGATCCTCAGACATACAGTGAAATTAAATTGAAGCCAAATATGTATTGAAGAGGGCAACGTGGGACAGTACTACTGTTTCCCATGCAGTACACAGGACCTCCTTCCCCACTCTCAGGCCAGTAGGTTAGAAATCAGCTTGAGTCTGTGGCCAAGTCACCCTGAATGTCTTGTCTCATCTTGTCTTGTCTCATCTTGGAAGCTAAGCAGGTTCAGGCCTGGTTAGTACTTGAACAGGAGGAATCAGCTTGAGATCAGCCTCCTGCTGTCGTCCTAAGAGGCAGAAGTACACTGATGAGTAATTCAGGCTGTGGACCTGCCAGGTCCGACTCTGAATTAAGTTCTGTCACTTATAAGCAGTAGCCCAGGGCCAAGTTATGATCTTTCTGAGCCTTCACTTCCCAGCTATAATATGACATTTTGCTATTGGAACTCTTATGAGGAATAAAGCAGATAAGACAAGTGAAGCACTCCACAGTGTCCACCACGTGGTTGGTGCTATCATTAGTTTCATTTGTAAGTTTCTAGAGAATAGAAACTACATCTGCTCTGAGTTCTCTTAAATCACCCAGCATGTGTACAAAATATAGGAAAATTATATAAGTAAGCCACTTAGATTTCCAACTATCCAGATTGTGCATACTCCCAACAGAGCCAATGACATGGGTTTGTGCTGAGTAATCCTAACTAAGTCAAAGTGAAAGTACAAACTGATATAAAGAAGTTCAATTCCTGCCAGGTCCACTGGTGCACAACCATAATCCTAGATAACGGGGAAACCAAGGCAGCAGGATTGCAAGTATTAGACCAGCCTCAGCAATTTGATAAGACCCTGTCTCAAAATATAAAGAAAGGTCTGTGGATAAAGTTCAGGGGTACAGCAACACCACTGAGTTCAATCGCTAATACTGGGGGGAGAAAAAAAAAGTTCAGTTCCATTCACATGAAGACTCAAAGCAACATACATCTCCTTAGTTTAGAAAAGTTTAATTCTAAACTACATAGTAAGATTTCACCAAGTTCTTAATTTCATATATAAATAAGATTCCATCAGATTACATGGGGTATGAGAACAGAACTTTGGTATTCCAAAAATTGACCACTGGTCATAAATAAAATTTCTTCTTGCAAACCTAAAAAAAAGGAAAAGGAAGGAAGTTGAGATAAGACTAGATTCTCCATCTAGTACATTAGGATTTCCTAGTACAGTTTGGGAACTGGTGGCTTTTTGAGTTAACTATTCCATGCCCTTGTTTACAAAATTCTTTTCTCCATGGCTGACCAAATTTGTAGAGAGGACAGTGATGCTGCTAATAAGAGATGCTTTCTACTCAGGACTTAGGGTTAATACACCTATCTCTTCAGGGCATCTCTAAGACACTCTCCTCCCCTAGAGGGCTTAAAGGTTCTAAAAAAATGAAGTACCTTCCTCCCTAGAGCGCTTAAAGGTTCTAGAAAAATGAAGTGCCTTCTACAAAACAATTAGAATTTGTCTTGCAAAAAGAGTTAAAAGTAATCATTCAAAGGATGAGCTGAGACTGCTAAATACAAAGTATGTGTTCTGGAGCCAGAAAGATCTGGGAAATCCCACATAGGATCAACAAGCTGCACTTGGGCAATTCATTGAAGCATTGCAAGTCTCACTTTTCCCATCTGTGAAATGGTGATAAGGCTGACTTACCAGCTGTTGTGATGATTAGAGGGGGAAAAAAACTATGCCTCATCCCCAAAACAAGACCTGACCACTGCATGTGGTTAGGCAAAGAGATTAAGAGTACTCAGTAATAAGACTTGCCCACTTACAAATTAGGACAAGGTAATTTTGCCCTGCCCACTGCCTTTACAGGGACAACTGGTCTACCTGTGGACCAGCTATAAACAATAAACGTTCTCAAAAAGGGGTATACAGAAGAAGAAAAGATGATAAAAGAAAATAAAGCTCCACAACTCCAGGGAAAACCCAATAGAAAAAGCATTCAAAAATGTATCTGTGACTTAAGTTCATGAGTATCACTGGTTCTTCAAAAGCAAATTATTTTTAATATTTTGGATGCTTGGGGTAGAGCAGAAGAGGGTAGAATGCAAAGTACACAAGACTTAAATATATAATATAACCATTTTCTATCACATAGGAGATTGGGATTATTTCAAAAGGTGCACATAAAAATATGCATCGTTTTATATAATAAACAGTAGAAGCCAAGCACAGTGACTCAGGAAGCTAAGGTAGGAAGATAAGAAGTTAAGCAACTTGGCCAGACCCTATCTCAAAATTCAAATATAAAAAGGGCTGGGATGTAGCTCATGGTAGAGTACCTCCGAGTTCAAAAGTAGAAATAAAGTTCTATATTGAGAAGATTAATAAACACCTGGGAGGGAATTGCTGAGCAGATGCCCATGGTAGTGATAATGGTGATGCCTGCTTTACCGTCTTTCAAGTGACAGGCCCTTAATGTAACTTCCTTCCCGCAAACCCCAAAACAATCGTTAGTACAGATGACAGTAACTAAGGCTCTGAGTAAGTCAGCCACAGCTCACGTCCACCCAGCGGGCCCGTGAGACTCGGCGGCGCGCCCCGTGCGCGGGCCCCACCCGGCGGCCTCAGTGTCCATCCTGGGTCCCTCCGCAACG
>NW_025999990.1:11606380-11642377 GCF_001458135.2 Marmota marmota marmota | reverse complement strand
CTTTTTTTTTTTTTTTTTGCTTTGTTTTCAGGATAGAAAAAGGGAGTGTTTTATATCAGGCACTCGTGTGACTATTTGATTTCTCAGCAGCACCTCAAAAGCAGCAGTTTGGCAGGTGACATCAAACAGTGAACATTATACCGCTGATATGAGAGTGTTAGGAAAAGTGAAGTTCCGGCTGGCAAGTGCATTTCTTGGAAGGTTGTTATAGTAAGTTTGACGGGACCATTTCCGTGCACCTTCCCAAATTAGCGACCCCATCCCCAATTTCTTGTGCAGAGGAAGCCGTACACTTTTTTTAACAATTCCTACATTCCTGCACCTCCACCAGTCCATATATGTTCAATGTGTCGTGGGGTATAAGACCAGTCCTTGGTACACAAAGGTCTCAGGAATCATTCATTCGTTGAACAAATATTGAGCACCTATTGTGGCAATAGGTGCTGGGCAAACAGCAGTGAACAGAGAAGACCAAGTCTCCTGTAGAGTGTTTAGGAGAAAAACAGGAAATAATCTTGACAGAATATTTTTGATTGATGATGAGCAGTTAAGAAAAAGAATGAAGCAAGGTAAGGGGATGGAGGGGGGCTATTGTAATTTGAGTTCCATGGGTCAGAGAAGTGCACTGACATTTGAGCTAAGGCCTAAAGGAATTAAGGGACCAAGTCATGTGGAATATTCAGGGAAGACAAAAGTCTAGATCAAATTGAAAACCAGATTTTGCAGCTAAAATTTGTGCTCTTGATTGAATTAATTTATTGGTTTCTTTATAACTATAAGCCCAATGCAAAATGTCAAAATTAAACAGATTGTCATTCATATCACCTCCATGATCTTCTAATGCAAGCATGGCATTTCTTGAGAAAAAGTAGTAAAATTTGCTGCAAGTATCAAACTGCCTTCCTGGGCATTTTGCTAATTCTTGACTCATAGCCAAAATTATGTGAGTTTGAAGTTGCACTTTAAAGGGGTGATCTTTATAGATAATATACTTTTCTACATACAGCCAGAACCCACTTTTTTCTAAATAAACTGCATAAAAAGACTCCATTCCATATTCTGAAATGCTGTGCTGGAATAAGTATAGACGAGAGAATTAGAAAAGGCCAGAGGTTCAAGAGGTCAGATCTATATGAGATCTTCCTGGTCACCTCTGGGAGGCCCTGGTTAAGTCACTCCTCTAGGCTTGTGCTGAGCCCCACCTGCTAGGTAGAGATAAGAGGAGTTTCTGGCCCCTTCCAGGGAAATGCTGATGATTAGTGACGAGGCATAAAGGTTCCAAACCTCACAAAATCAACCGTTGGGACAGATTAGGTTTGTGTTCAACCACAAAGGAGAAAGGAACTAGCAAAAATTTATTATATGTATCAATGTAACAATATTTTTAAATGAATTAGCACCATTTTATTCACATAGTGCACCTATTGTGGACTCATAGGTTATAACTGAAGATGGAACTTCACAATCTGGCTTCAACAGAGAGTACATACAATTGTTATTTCTAATCTATGGTTTATTTCTTACAAGCACCAAAGACAACAGCTTTCCAAAGAGTAACTTTTTATGTTCCTATGAAAGGAAAGCAGATAAAATATGCTTTTATACAACTTCTTTTCAAAACTGGTAGAAAATATTGAGTTTTTTTAACTCAAAAATTGTGAGCTCTGATGCAAGTTTACTAAGAAAATCAGAAGAGACCTTGAAAGACTAAAGGAATTTGCAGAACTATAATGGGGAAACAATACACACACACACACACACACACACACACATTTTTAACAAAATTATATACCAATTTCATTAGCAAACAGAAGGCTAAAAGGCACAGTCTCTGGGCTGCCTCAGATAAGCAGCACCCCTGACACAAGGGAGAGAGTTTATCTCAGCCTGGGTGACTTAATTAGTAAATAAAGCACTTGCCTGTCACCAACAACACTCTAGTTCAGCGTGTGATTCTAAATAAAATTAATTTGTTGGTTTCAGCTCAATGCTTCAGGAAAGCAGGGAGAGGATCCTCTAATTCATTATTTGCCATGATTGGCACCTCTGAGCTATACAAACTAAATTCAGATTACTCAACTCTGTGCCTATAATCAGAAAAAGAATGGGGGAGGGGATTCAGTGCAAGAAAAACAGTGGCTGCATGTGACAAATGGTAAGCTATAGTGATTACTCAGAAAAATCTGATCGATTGTCCCCACCATCGTTTTATGACAAAGAAGCACCAAATCTAGGTCAAAACAATGTACATTTTGACTTACCCTTTTTAACCGAATGTTTCATATATTTACTGAATGTCCACCACGAGTAAAGCATTCTATCAGGTAATGTGGAGGATAAAAGCTTGAAAAAGTTAAGAAGAAAATTGTGCACAAAAGTAATTCATTTGTTGGGCACTATGGTGCATGCTTGTAATCCCAGCAACAGGGGAGGCTGGGGCAGGAGGATTGCAAGTTCAAAGCCAGCCAGCCTCAGCAACTTAGCAAGGCCCTGAGCCACTCAGTGAAACCCTGTCTCTAAATAAAATACAAAAAAAGAGCTAGGGATGTGGCTCAGTGCTTAAGTGCCCCTGAGTTCAATAACTGGTACCAAAAAATAATAACTCATTCACTGATGAATAAATACGTGGGAAGTCAGCTCTCTGTCAGGTGGGTGGCAGGCACTGGGCATGCAGAAATAAGTTGGAGTCTCTACCCTCATGGAAATAATGTTCTGGTAGGCAATCATCTGAGGACAAGGATAAAAGATATACAATATAATGTCAAGTACAGCTAGAGGAAGAGAAAGCAGAGACAAAGGAATGCAGAGAGGCTTGAACGGCTAGTTTGTGTAGCACAGTCAGACAGTCACACCTCTTTGCAAACATAACATCCAAGCAGGGACCTGAAGGAGGGAAGAAGTTTGGGCAATTCTTGGCATTGCTTGGCTGGCAGCAACTGCAACACACCAATCCCTTCCTTCAATGTCATATGGCCATCTCCACATGCCAACTTCCCCTCTTATCAAGACACTAATCCTATTGGATCCCACACCTAACAGCCTTATCTTAACTTTATTATATCTATAAAGACCCTATTTCCAAATAAGGTCCTATGTACAGATAGGTATTAGTTAGGATGGCAACATATTTTAGGGGGACACAATTCAACATGTGATAGGCTGCTGGGGAATAGCAAAGAGGCCATGTGGACTGAGCAGAGTGAGTGGGTGGGGTTGGGGTGAGACAAAGGCCCACTGATGCAGAACTTAGGTGATGGCGATCTTCTGGGTGATCTCCCTATAGTAGTGATGCTCAAGTTCCTGAAGGTTCACTTTGTGGAGCAGAGGGGATATGGGAGTTCCTGAGCCAGCATTAAGACATGTTCTGCACCACCTAATACTTTCATTTACACTAATTCTTTTCATTTACTGTTTTGAGCTCAGTTTTGGTAAAAGTTGTTGTTTGGAGACTTCCCTGCTCCATGTGGTGATGGAAGGGTTCTTATAGAGCCTTTCTGCTTTCTGCAGGACCTAGGGCTCTCATCCATCTTGACAGGTTGGTATTAATTTCTCTGTTTGGTAGTCCTGCTCCTTGAAGATATGCGAGTTCAAAACCCAGGGAGTAGATTCTTCCCAGAAAGCTTTTACTCCATATCCAGAGCTCTGGGCAGATGGTAAATTCTTTGTCTTCTTCTGAGCTATAGGACCAGGATTCTGAATTTCTTCTCACAAAAGCAACAGGCCTCAGAAGCCCCTTTCCTACAGTTCATGGCCTAGTTCCACCTTCTTGTTCTTGCATGGCCCTTCTAGGAGCTTCCCTATTTTATAAGAATGCTATTCTTTTTTTTTTTTTAATCTTTGTTTTATTTATTTATTTTTATGTGGTGCTGAGGATTGAACCCAGGGCCTCACACATGCAAATTGAGCTCTCTACCACTGAGCCACAACCCCAGCCCTAAATGCTGTTTGTGAATGAAACTTTAAAAGATTCCTCGATGCCTTACCTGGTTCAGTTCTCCTTCAGCCCCATCCCATTCATAGCTGAATCTGAATGTGCAAAGGGAATTCTTCTTATGTCACTGTAACCTAACAGCTCTGACTTTGAGAACCTCTCTACCTCCTCCCTCCAAATCTGATGCCCTGAGATGTCTTTTTTCACACTTAGCTAAGACTGGGGAGGGTATTATATTTATCCAATGAATGTGTATGTAGTAAGGAACTCACTGGTGAGCAGAAGTTTCCCCAAAAAAGTAAGAACTGATTTCTGGCTGAGTGGGCAAAGAAATGCTTTTTATCAAAGTGGTATTAGAATTTATAAAAGGAGGAAGAGTAAAATATTCTGGATGTGGGGAGATACTATGGAGGTAGACCGGAAACAGATAATGGTGTACTAGAAAAGACCTCTGCCACCCAGAGCACAGCCCTTGTTAACCATTTAAAGAATGTTTGTCCAAAACTGATTGTACATGACTGATTTACCTAAACTTTAAACTTCCCTGATCTCTCTTCCCCCTTAAAGACTGATGAGAGCAAAACAAGATTAAGAGATTTTCAGTATTTACAGGGGCATTGTGACCTTGTGACTATGCGTAACAACAGATTGCTAACCATGGGGTTACAGTCTACAGCCATCAATCACTTCCTAACCAAATCATGCCCCTCTCTTCCTCCTTTGCTTCAAGATGAAAAAGTAGCTTAAAACTTGTGCTGAGTTAAGAGGGTCCTTCAAGACCCTAGTTTACCACCTTCTCAGGTTTGCTAGCTTACTGAATAAGTCCGTTTCCTTCCCCAAAAACTTGTCCTTGATTCACTGGGCCTTTTGCAAGTGTCAAGAAAATGGACATGGTTTTAGCAACACTAACTATAATATGCAAAGTTTGGTAGATCTTTGGGTCATGCCTATATTTAGCCAACAGGAAAAAAAGTTGGTAATAATGTTTTCTACTCATTAAGTGCCAGACACTGTAATTCTTAATCACTGTAGCCATCTTACAAAGAGGCAGTGTTACCCTATTTTTCAGATGAGGAAGAGTTACAGGGGTTCCCTGACTTACCTGAGGCTATATAATTGGAAAGGGGCAGAAACTAGTAATTGAATCCTGGTGTATCTGGTTCCAATGTTAGGGCTTACTCCCTTCCCTCCGGCTGCATCTCAGAAAAAGGTGGCAAAAAGTGGGGACCAGGGAGGTCCCATCACTCACTGGTCATCCCTGTAACCAGTGTCTCGAGTTTGTTAGAGCTGCTGTCAGCCACTAGAAGACAGTTATGAATTCACATTCATAGCTGAATCTGAATATGCTAAGGAAATTCTTTTTATTGTCATTGTAACAATCATAACCTAAGATTAATGCGTATCTACCCATTCCCACGACCCAACATTAAATGTCACTATTACCTTTCAATAGACACTATTTTCTTTCCCCATTTACAGAGAAGTCATCACTCCTCACTAATTTGTCCTTCTAACATCTAATAATTGAACATTTCTTCCCTTTTACTTATGCCCATTTCCTTCCAATTTTCCTCAAATACAGTAATGATCTCTAGGGAAAGAAATTGCTTGAGCCAGGCCTGGTGGTGCATGCCCATGACCCCAACAACCCAGGGGGCCAAGGCAGGAGGATCACAAGTTCCAGGCCAGCCTCAGCAACCTAGCAAGACCCTGTCTCAAAATAAAAATAAAAAGGGCTGGAGATGTAACTCAGTGGTAGAGTGCCACTGAATTCAATCCCCAATACCACAAAAGGTAGGAATTGGGAGGTTTAAACTAGTGAATGTAGTTTATTCTATTCACTCCCAAATCCCACTGAAATGTCAACAGAGGTTTTGGTGGCAGTGCTGCTTTTTGTTTGTATTTAGGCACAAGTCTAAAATGATAGGGAAAAGGGAACCATAGTTATAGAATTTTAGAATCCAGAAGGCAGACAGGTTAAGTGTTTGATATAATAGATCTAAGAAAATAATCTTAAGCTGGACATCCTAAAGCAACCATCCAGATTTATACAACAGAATCCCTCAGTGGCTCAGGACTGGCAGGTACCTCTGAAGTGGAGATGAAAAGAAGATGCTAGAATGAGATAGATCAAAAATCTGTTAAAGCAGCCATCAGACTGCCTAGATTCTCACCCTTCTGTGGCTAACTAGATTTGGTTCCTAGAGAAGTAGCAGAAGGCTCTAGATGGCAGATCCCAGACACTGCTTGAGAACAGAGACAAAATGAAAACTGCAGAGGATAATGACCATATCTACTTCTGGAAGGTGCAGAAACCCAACCCTCTCCTCCTTTTTCCCTCCACAGGAAACCCAGACAGCCCAAGGAAATGACCTAAAGATACTAACATGAGGGCAGAGGAGGCTACTACCAGTCAAGAAAGCTCAACGCAGTTAAGTCTTACATCTCCTACAAGTGCTCAGAGCATCCAGAGAACATTGCAGTCTCTTGTTCTGCATTATGAGCAGACAATTAAGCATCAATTGACATCTGAAAAAAACTTCTAACAGGAAAGACATAAACCTACCACAAAAACAATCTTGGAGGAAACTGGGATGATACAAAAAGAAAACATGAATTGGAAACTTTAAAGAATTTCTAATAAAACAATTTAGGAAACTTTTTTCACAACTGAAGAACATGGCTTTGAATTGAAAGGGCCCATCAACTGCCCATCAGGATGGATGAGTGATCCCAAGAAATAGTATGCAATTTCAGAACTTTGGGACAAGCTTCCAGAAATGACAGGCCATATGTAAAAGATTAGATATCAAAATGCTTAGAAATTCTCAACAGCAACACTGGAAACCAGATGTCAAAATTCTAGGGAAAAATGCTTTCTCACCCCAAATTCTATACATAAACTATGGTTTAAATGTGACAACAGATTAAAATAATTTTCAGGCATGTCATTTCATAAATTTACCTTCCATTAAACTTTTTCTTAGGAAATTACTGGAGGATCTATTCAAGCACAAGTAGAAAGTAAACCAAGAAAGAGTAAACGTGGGATACAGCAAACAGGATATTCAATATAGGAGAAAAGCAAAGGGAATACTCAGGATGACAGTGAAATAGATCCCAGGATGGCAATTGTTTTCTAAAAACAGAGGGCAACTAGTTTCCAGGAAAAAGTAACTACAAGACTATCCAGTATGTCTGAATTCATGATACCAAGATAAAAGCCATTAATCATAAGGAAAATCAAGATTTAGACAGGAAGGGAAATAAACTGATTTACTATGTGGCCAACCAAAATTAAAATTTAACTAAGTAGAAAAAATGGAGAGATGAGAAGGGTACATGTTGAGTGGTGGGGACAGGAAAAGGAAGAAGCAAAATCCTCATCTTCTATAGAAGATCAATAGATAATGTCTAAAACTGAAAAAAAAATCAGTATAATATAAGCATGTTACTCAGCAATACTGATGGAGGTAAATATCTAAAGAATAAGCTAAAACTTTGAATACCTCCATCTCTCTGAGCCTGTATGCTAAATTATACCAGAATCAAACTGGATTTTGACTCTAGAAACTAGTGTCTGTCCCACATACATAACCTCTTCATCTCTGATCAAATTTCTCTCTTCAAAGTTCATTATCCTCTGCAGTTTTCATTTTGTCTCTGTTCTCTCTTCAAAGAGAACATTCTTTACCAAATCATTATGCTAGTAACAACTGATGAGAAAGATGGAGGCTTTTCAGCATAAGAAAATGACCAGCCCACGGAAATGACCTAAAGGTACTGACATGGGGGCAGAGGAGGCTACTACCCAGCCAAGAAAGCTCTAGTGACCTTACTGGAAAGCGATTTCCACATGCCTATGAACTACAGCATCTGAATATCACGACCCCTGTCCTTTTTTTCTGGAGGGGCTGAATAAAACAAACTGATTTTAAGAAGGTTTAAAATAATTGAAACATTATAGTTTCTCAGCATCACCTCAGTTTTCCTATTTCAGCTACAATGATTAATATGAAACCATTTACTAAGGACCCACAGTAATGAGGGTTAAGTTTAGGAGGAAGGTACTAGTGACCATCAACTCCATGACATCCTCACCTGAGATGTTTTAAAAATGTCCTGCCCTGTCCCTGAAATTCAGATTCAACTGTTCTGGGGTAAGGCCCAGGCACCAGGGACCATAAGGTCCCCAAGCGATCCCAATGTACAGCCAAGGTTGCTTAAGACAGAACTGAACTACTATATATATTAAACATGTTCAGGAATTGCTAGAGGCAGTAAGGTAGGAGAGAGCTGAACAAGGTAGAAAAACCTGGTTGCTAGCAATGGCTGAACATTAAAGAGGTAAAGTTGGTATGTAAATCCTGATATTTCTTGATATGATGGGTTACATCCCCCATAACCCATCATAAGTTAAAATGGTAAGTTGAAAAAGTACTAAATGCACCTACCGTACTAGTAGCTCAGCCTAGTTTACTTTAATTGTGCTCAAAATATTTAACATTATAAGTCTATAGTTGGGCAAAGTCACCTCACACATAGCTTATTCATAATGAAGTGTTAAATATCTCCTATAATTTACTGGCTACATTAAAAATGATACAGAATGTTTGCCTGGTGATGCTTTTGCACCATCATTAAACCTGAGAAGTCATGAATTAAACCATCCTGAAGTTGAGCGCTATCTATAATTTGAACAGCTACAGTATCATCTTCTTGCTTGTCTCTAACTTTGGGCATGTCTGTCACACAAGAGCCAAAATGAATGGGCATCAACAATTTCCAGCTGGAAAGAGCCATAAGATGAAGAGTCCAGTAAGGAGTCCCATGAGAGCAGAACTCAGAACCAGGGGTGTCTGTGAGCTGTGCATGGCAGGGACAAGGAATGGTATCTGTGGCACTTAGAGCAGAGCAACTGCCGCAGTTAACAAATGAAGTCTCTGCGTAGAAGTGTGCTGTTCAATGGCCTGAGGTAACCATGACCTCTGCTCCCTTACCCACTGCCTAATCCTGGCTTTCTTTTAGTATTTTAAAACTCTTAACCTACTTATACAATTAAAGTTTAGGCTAACCAAGCCTAACCTATTCACTTAAATTCTGTTCAATTAAACTGCCAAGTTGAAGCCAAATAGAGCTCATTCACCTTCTTCCGAGTACTTTTTATTTAAAGATATAGCCACATAGACTACAAATGCCCCATTTCCATCTGCCATTTTCACTTAATTACACATAGAATAAAATCTAGTGTCAGAAATTAACACAAAAAGGATACAAAAATATGGGAGGCCAACCTTAACACGTGACTTGAGTTACACTCCCCGGCTGGATGCTGAGGCTCTCAGTCACAGAAATGTGGCACTCTTCTTGGGTGCAAGGGTCGGTGTCTCGTCCATGGGTATGTCTTGCTACAGCCCCATGGGTGAAGCTATGCTCACTTGTTCCTTTGTAATATAACCCCTTGCCCTGTTTAGGATAGATCTTCCATGGAAGTGCCTTGTGTGTGTCCCCTTCTCTTACTGTGCCCTTGGGTGTGGCCTACCCAGGTGTCAGTCAACCTGCTGACAGTGGACATCATGAAGATACTCAGCTCCCTGAAACCAGACCCCTTGCCTCATTTGAATAGCTTCTCCTCAATAAAAGGGGTCAGCTCGTGCTCTCTCTCTCTTCCTGGGGACCCTTAAGGTCAGAGGAGCCGTCACAGCAACCCCAAAGAAAAAGGTATTTGTGTCTCTTGTGTGGTTATTTCGTGCAGCCCAGTTAGCCCAGTTTAACTGGAGTGACCCCTGAGCCTTTTAGTCGCGAGAACAGAAACCCAGCAATTGGCAAAAAAGTTCTAACTAGGGCCTAAATATCTAATTTTTAAAAATTGGCCTCTTTAATTACCATAACATTAGTAACCTACTAAGTTGAATATCTAACTTTACATATATACACCACAGAAAATAAAAGATTAAAAATGCATAAGATATGAACTAATGTGAGATAGTAAAGTTTAGTTTGAGAAAATTAAACCACCAAAGAGTTTTTAATGAGTGTTCCATTTATTGATCACTGGGAAAATACAGCCTATTGAGAATACATGGCATGCATTTGAGGGAAAAATTAACTAAATCTGCTCTGAAGCCATTCAGTAATCCTGCTATGAAGTATGTAAGGTAGCACAGACCAGCTCTAAGGACATGGGAGGGATGACTCAACCAGCCAGTCAGTTTTGTTAAGATTCAAACTGCCAAATTCTTTTGGAACATATTTTTAATTTTAAAAACCACCGGGAAAGAAGGAAGCTCGGTCTACCCCTTTATCTTAAACTAATGCTATGAAGGATGTTGGCAATCATTTAAATACCACGCCTCTCCCCAACAATTATGCTTACTTTAAATTTTAAGGCAATTCCACTTTTACAAATTCTTCCATATCAAATCATATGCCTCAAAATTAAAAGCAGCTATGTGGATTCAGAAAAGATTAACTGATGTCAAACAATGTACTCATTAGATTCCAGAATCTACTGCTGAGGTACACTAGCAAATCTTTATGCCCACACTGTGAGCTGCCCCCACAGATGTGTTTTAAATCACTGATACAATAAAATGATACAAATTAAAGAATTCTAGTTACATTTAAAAGTACAGAAAGATTAAGCTTTAAAAATATTTTTTAGGATACCTTACACGATAATTAAAAACTATTTAATTATGTATGGCATATTTAACACAATTGCTATAACTGGATAAAATGCCACAATGTATCCATAACTACAGTTACATGCCACATATTTTCCCCAGACTTTGTAGTGGATATTTTTTCTTAAAATGATATCAATGTCCCCTGATATTCAAATAATGTGAACTACTTTTTATGGTTTTATGGTAGCTGGGAATAAAAAACAGAAAACTATACCCCAATGGAATAAACATGGAACAATTTGGCATTTTGTTCCTTTTTAATGAGGCAGTCTGTTCCTTTTATGACCATCTTTTCTTCATGCTTTAGGAGGAATCAGTTATGGCTTACAGCGCTGGACAAATCGAGGGTACAAGCATACATCTCGGATGTGATATCTATTCAGAATCCAAGTCAGGAATCGTTCTAAGCCCAAGCCGTATCCTCCATGAGGACATGTACCATATTTCCTCTGTTAAATAAAAAAGAAATCAAGAGCAAGAGAGAAGTAAATGCTTAGTTTAAAATTTTATCTAAAAATAAATAAAATTTTATCTTAAAAAGTTAAAATTTCCACTATAGAGGAATTAGCTCATTGTGGTTCAGAATTCAACCCATAGTCTTACACCTTCATAAACTACATACATGGAAAGAAATAATTCAAATGAAAAATAAATCAGACATTAAGCAGCGCCCTGGAAAGAAGAAATTTCAACCTCTGAACTAAGCATCTCCATTTATTAGAGGAAAATGAAAGTACTAGAAATTGGAAATTTCTAATAATATATTTTTAAAACTCAGTAGCAATGAGCAAGGCCATTTCCAAATGGAAATTAATGTATTTTCAAATGAAAATTAACATATAACTTGGTAAAAGACAAAAATGGCAACATTCACATGCAACATTATTATACCATGAAACCAAATATAACTCATTCAAACACCAAGTACTACTTGGAATTTTCTCCTTTCAAAAATTTCAGTGTATACAGAACTATTACAATGAAAAAAATTAAAGACTTTAAAAAAATTGTTTTTACCTGATCTGTGTACCAGTAGTAAGGAGTGGGGTCAATCCCTTCCCTTTTATAACCTGCCAGAATTTCTTCACTATCCCAGATACGCATTGAGCCTCCCACAATCTCACCAACATTGGGCATCAACACGTCAACCTTTAAATACAAGGAAAAATAAAATGCACAATTACATGGCTTTGCTGTGAGGCTTGAATAAAAACTACAATTAACCTCCTATAGTTAAAAGAAGCACAATAATCATGCAAAATTCAAATATTATTCAAATTCCCTGATGAAGCATGTTAACCCCAATCAGGAGAGGAAATGAACCACAAGTATTACTATCATTTTAGATTTATAAAATATTTGCCCCAAGTAGTACCTTATTCCAAAGGACAGTCCCCACTCCCTTAAAAACCATAATTCTAATAATCTCTGAATCACAAACTAACAGATTCAGTAAGGCGGGAATCCTCAGCACATCGCTGCATGTAGAAGGACTTGATCTCCACAGGAAATCGACACAGCAAGATTGGTTCATTAATGGTGTCTGTCATCAGTCTCTCAGGAGCTTCTGGGATATCCTGAGGTTAAAAAGACTTCATTAACACACCTGCTAAAAGACGAATGGATTAAAAAAATGTGGCATTTATACACAATGGAGTATTACTCTGCATTAAAAAATGACAAAATCATAGAATTTGCAGGGAAATGGATGGCACTAGAGCAGATTATGCTAAGTGAAGCTAGCCAATCCCTAAAAAACAAATGCCAAATGTCTTCTTTGATATAAGGAGAGTAACTAAGAACAGAGTAGGGACGAAGAGCATGAGAAGAAGATTAACATTAAACAGGGATGAGAGGTGGGAGGGAAAGGGAGAGAGAAGGGAAATTGCATGGAAATGGAAGGAGACCCTCAGGGTTATACAAAAGTACATACAAGAGGAAGTGAGGGGAAAGGGGAAAAAAATACAAGGGGGAGAAATGAATGACAGTAGAGGGGGTAGAGAGAGAAGAGGGGAGGGGAGGGGAGGGGAGGGGGGATAGTAGAGGATAGGAAAGGCAGCAGAACACAACAGACACTAGTATGGCAATATGTAAATCAATGGATGTGTAACTGATGTGATTCTGCAATATGTATATGGGCTAAAAATGGGAGTTCATAACCCACTTGAAGCAAAGTGTGAAAGATGATATATCAAGAACTATGTAATGTTTTGAACAACCAACAAAAAAAAAAAAAAGAAAACACATATCAACTGTACATTTTTTGGAAGAATATTTGGTGTTATCAGAGAAGAAATAAGTACAGCTTTTGCAGAAGTTCCCTATGACTTCAGAGCATTTAATATCAATAAAAGTCTCAGTATTACAAAAAAAAAAAAAAAGACTTCATTAACATTTACGACTCGAAATGCAACAAGAGAGAAGCAGCTCTTTGCCTTTGCACAGCCCTTCCTCTTATGCACACAATACAATGGAGATAAACACCAACCCAACCCATACACATCCACATAAGAAGCAATTTCTTTCAAAAAAGAAATAAACATTTTATAGATTCACACAATTATTAAATAAACCATAAAAAGATGTGCCTTCTCCTTTAGTATGTCTCAGCTTGAGGAACAAATCCTGCCTCACCAACAAACAAAAATCTCTAAGCTGTGACTAGATCCTGCTCAGTTATTTTCTCAGTGGCCAGTTTACCAAGTTCTAAAGTCATGGTCTACTTAATCTCATAAAGTAGAAGGTAATCTGTCAATGCTCCACAACACCACTGACCTCCACAGAATACATTATTGATGACACTAATCTTTAAATTCTCCTGTTATCTGAACTCCTTTCCTATTATAAAGTTATACCTTCAATAGTAGTAAAAACATCATAAGACAAACAATATAAAGTTTATAAGTGCTATCACAGCTGCCTGTGATCCCAGCAACTCAGGAGGCTGAGGCAGGAGGATTGCAAATTCAAAGCCAGCCTCAGCAAAAGCGAGGTACTAAGCAACTCAGTGAGACCCTGTCTCTAAATTAAATACAAAACAGGGCAGGTAATGTGGCTCAGGGGTTAAGTGCCCCTGAGTTTAATCCCCAGTACCCCCAACCCCCTAAAATGCTATCACATCTGGAATAGTTAGCCAAGAAAAAAGATGATGAACCAAGTGACTATTTCTCTTAAAACATCCTTCAGTAAACCACAGAGTTTTCAAGTTAAAATTGAAAACTCTTATCCTTCTAAAAACTGATTGAGATTTGAACAAGACTCACTGGTTTGTTTAATATTAAATCAGAAAGAAAGCTGAGCAACCACCTGGCATAGCTGTTTCAGCTCCAGTCACTGGAGCCCCAGGCTCTCTGAGGTGCCAAAGGGGATAAGATGAGCGGGAGAGTGCTGGTCTCTTAGCTTGTGCTACTTTTCATTCTGGGAATCTGTTTATAACATTAAGTTAGGAGGTGTGGGGTCTTACTGCACACCTGAAAAGCCTGAAAACCATTTATATATTCTAGTGCCCTTGTGTGTATGTGATGAGAGCAATGTACAATACAAGCTGACATGATCCCTGTGCCAGGGACCCTGCTAGACATTTAGCTTATTTAGTTCCCACAACCTTGACAAGAGGACATTGCCTCCATAGGAGAGAAGAAATCAGACGGGGTCAATGGGCTTCAGCTGTACAACAGATCAGAGCAGAGGCAAGAGTTAAGCCCACGTAGGAGATGGACATGTTCTGACTCTACAGCTTGCATTCTTTCTATTCAATAATGCTGTTAAGCACTAGGTATACAAATCACTCAAGATTTCAGTTCAAAATTGTGCTATTATACATAACAAACCAAAGTCCCAAGATAGGGTGATTTATAGAGATAGTATACTCTTTATCCTCTGTATAAATTCCTTCTAAAAATAAAAACAAAACTAGTTGGTAGCAGCTACTCACATTTCACTTGTGAAACAACTAGATCTGCAAATATTATGTAAGGACAATTACACGGAAACTAAGGCCTGGAACACTGTTGCCAACCCACACTCCTAAGGCATGCTGGGAGGGAGACTACTAGGCTAAACCTGTGTACTGAAAGCTTGTCCACCAAGGCCTTCCCTCTCAGTTTTGCATCTTAAACAATGGCTCTCTTCTGTTTGAATCTCCTTCCATGGGAAGGAGTTGTAAATCTGCTTTGGAAGGAATGAATGAATCCCTTTTGGAAATGCCAGAAAAACAAATTTATACACATACCAACATATTGCATTTAATTTCAAAGGCTTCATAATTTTCTAGAACACTTCTGCCAGCCTAGTGGATTATGAGTAGAGTTTTTACATAGAGGCTGAGGAATGATCATGGGGAGACAAAGGATGATATGTGAAGGAAGGCTAAAAACTTGCTAGTTATTTGTGGCGTACTACAAAAAAGGCATTGTTCTAAGGCTCACTCTACAATGAACCCGCAGACAATCCAAGAAGCAGGCTCTGTTATTATCATTTATTTGAGGACAAGCAGATTCCCTCCACATTACTAGTTAATTTAGCAGCAACTGCAATCCACTTCAGCACACTACTACCTTAGAAAGAACGATGAGAAAGGAATACATACTTCTCCAAATTCATAGAAAGTCCCATCTTCTTTCTTTACATTGTGTTCTTTTAGCCACACAATAGCATCTGAGTAGTTCATCCGTTTGAAAGGCCGTTTAGGGGGTTTAAAGTTCTACAGGAGAAAAGTAAAATACGGAGTACATAAAGAAACTAACAAAACCAAAATTTCTATTAACACACACACACAAAACTACTTATTATTATGAAATATTATTTCAGACTAAGAAACCATGTAAACATTCCTAAAATAGAAACATGTATGAACCTCCGTTTACACATTAAAAATATTATAAAATTACTAACAATGATTAATATTGAATTTTGTCTTCAAATTATTAGTCACTTATTTCAGCTTGCCAAGGCATAAAATCTACAAAAATCCAGGAAGACTCATTGTCTTCCAACAAAGGATTATGATTTGTTTACCTTCATAAAACACTTCACCTACCGGGTTGAGGTCATACACTATGCTTGCTGCTGGTGATTTTAAGACTCTATCTACCACATCACAAACCAAGTCCTCCAATCTGTTCAGGAGATCCTCAAAGGTCAGGAAAGGGCACTCAGCTTCCACGTGAGTGTACCTGAAGGACAAGACACTCAGAGTTTTTTATTTTTCTTTTTTTTTACACTAAGTTTTTCTCAAGTAAAAATTTTAACACTCAGAAACTATCCAGAAAGGTAAAATTCCAACACTACTAACCAATTCTCAACTCTGCAATTAGCGTTTTCAATACCTCTTTACCTCAAGTAGAGATTCCTTTTTTCTTCCTTAACATGTAAAAGCTCAAGGAAAAGTGAAAAAACAGATTTTAGCTGTAGCCTAAGAGGCAAAACTTAACATGTTCTTACATTATCCTCATAAGCCACCAGATTTTTTTCACACAGACATCATTTACCAACACAGAAATTTCTTTTCTGAAGATATTTTCTAAATATAAATAAAACCAAAAAGACAACTGCATACTCAGCCAGGTGCCTTCGTGTTCTGGATTGTTCTGCTCTGTATGACTGTGCAATACAAAAAACATCTCCCAAGGATGGAAGGCAGGTCTCCAGGTACAACTGAGAGGACTGAGTCAAAAATGCCTCTTCCCCGAAATAGTCAAGCTTGAAGAGCGTGGCACCACCTTCTACCTGCGTCTGCACCAACGTTGGAGGAGTAACCTATTTGCATGGAAGGAGGAAATGTAGGTCTGTCCTGAGCACTACTGTTCGCCACAAAACGGCAAAGAGGTACTATCTGCAAAAGATGACCATCACACACTTACTTCACAGTACCCCCTATCAAAGAAGTGATCTCTGAAGCATCTGGTGATCATGGAACGTGCTTTTAGGATTTTGGACATATTTTCTCCTCGGATCATCATATGCCTATTGTTCAGCTGGACATCGACATCAGATTCTTCATTGATTAAGTTATCTGCTCCTCCAGCAGGGGCCAACCCCATAAGTTCCCAGAAGTCACAACTCAGCTCGTGGCCCCCTGGAGCCTACATTTTTAAAAGGTAGAGAAGGAAGAAACAGGGAAGGAGAAGGAAACAAAAAATTAACAGTATTTTACTTTATGTCCAAATTTTTGGTAAGCTGATTTGTTTCATTTTCCTTTTCCTTTACCACTGTCCTTTTTTAATTGTACTTTGAGACAGGATCTTGCTAGCCTTGAACTTGCAATTCTCCTGCTTCAGGCTCCTGAGTAGCTGGGAATACAGGCGTGCAGGTAAATGTAAGCTGATATTTCTAAGAACTTCCATCATTAGTAACATTTTCTTCTAAAAGTGAAGACTCAATAATTCAATTTTATATTGATAGTTTTTCATTTACTATTTCTTCAGAGTAAATACACACACACATAGCCACACTTTCTTTTTAAATGAAAAGGCACAAACTAGAAAATAAACTATTATAATCTTATGACCTTGAGTAACTATTAACTACTATTAACATTTGGTGTCTCTTTCCAGCCTTTGCCTAATAACAATTAACATATTTATCCACACTGAAAAACTTAAATGCAAAGTTAAAAACAAAACCAAAATTTCTATTAACACACACACACAAAACTACTTATTATTATTATGAAATATTATTTCAGACTAAGAAACCATGTAAACATTCCTAAAATGGAAACATTTTACTAAAGACGGTTAACCTTTTTAATATACATATTAAAAATTAGAATTCTCCCTAATAATTTCATTTAAAGTAATTCATTCTAAAAGTCACATATCATGAAATTTTCAATTACCTTGGAGCCAAACACTGGACAGCAAGTAACATCATGACAACTACCTCATTTTACAGTCTCATCCCTTCTAAGAAAACTCAATGAGCTTGAATTCGATATTCATTTTTATTGCAGGCTCTTTTGTATGAACTTCATGGCATACCTTACCAACATTTCTAGTTAGTAGGACTGTTTGCTCCCTCTTGTGGTTAATATATTACATCTTTCTGTTTTCCTTCCTAATCAAAAAGGGTAACTGTAATTATGTGAACTATAATTATCAAGAAGTAAATGTAACTGAAATAGGTTATGTGCCCTTTGGCTAAAGAACAAATAATTCTCTGAATATCAATTATATGACTTTTTAAAATTTATTTATATTTTTTTAAATATATTTTTTAGTTGTAGATGGACACAGTACCTTTATTTTATTTTGTTTATTTTTATGTGGTGCTGGGATGTAACCCAGTGCTTCTCCATATGCTAGGAAAGCACTCTACCACTGAGCCACAACCTCAGCCCAATTATACGACTTTTTGAAAAGAGGCTTTCAAATTCTGACCAGAAAGTTGTAGGTTTAGATTATTGTTCTTTTCTGAAAATTTTGGGATAGGTTTTTATTTTCGTCTAGTTGAAAAGTTATGAATACATCCACAGCATGTGTAGATCACTTCAGAATTCTGTAAGGTTGGAAATTTCTGAATTATTCTTATCAAACAAGTTGTGCCAAGTTATAAAGTTTGTTTCCTCCAAAAGTCACAATGGCATTTAATTACCATTGTAACAGTGTTGGGAGGTGGGGCCTATGGGAAGTGTTTAGGTCATGAGGACTCTGCCCACATCAATGGATTAATGCCATTAATCCACTGATGGATTATCTTAGAAGTGGGTTACTTGTTAGTTATGAAAGTGAGTTCAGCCCCATATTGATTTAGTTATGAAAGTGAGTTCAGCCCCATATTGATTTCTATCTGGTATATATTCTCTGACCATGTGAGGCTTTCCACCGTGTTATGACACTACAAGAAGGCCCTCACCAGAAGCAGTCCCTCTTGGACATCCCAGCCTCCAGAAATAATTTTTTTCTTTATAACTTATGCAGTTTGTGGTTTTCTATTATAGGAACAGAAAAAAGACTGAGACAAATTATGTAGTTTATACATTTCATTGGAAAAACAAGGTACACTAAATTTATAAGTGCTTCACATTTGGCTACTTACATGCCAAATCCCAAAGTACAAAAAAAGACACCTATTCACTCAACCAGTGAGAACAGTTTAATCTACTTACCTGCTTGCCCTTTGGAGTAAGATTTAGCATTCCATATACAGCAACACTACTCTCAGTAGACAAAACTACTCCATTGTAACACTGACACTGTAAAATGATCAAAGTTCAAAATTAAGTTATTTGTATGGATATTAAATACACTAAAATATACAATTAAAAGGATTACTTACAAACAAGTCATATGAATAGAAATATTCTAAAATATAAAGTTAAGAGGATTATTTATGACCAAGTTATATGGTTGAATACTGGTAAAAAGGAAGTAAGACTGCCATTGATTTTTTAAATCTGAATAAAGAATAGCTCTTTATTCAAGGTCAGGCTGGGCAAATTTTAACTTAAACTTGTAACAAAGCCACATGCCAAATAATGTTTCTATCAACAATGAACAACATACACAGTGTTTGCCCCGCAAGATCTTATCACCTTGCACAAGACCCTGGGTTCAATCCCCAGCACCACAAAAAAAAAAAAAAAAAAAAAAAAATCCACACAAAAAAACACCATATATACTATGATGATCAATACTTGCTAGAGTTACTAGGAGAAAAGTGATGGGGAAAGCAGGCATGGTGGGTTATGCCTATGATCCCAGGAAACTGAGGCAAGGGGACTGCAAGTTCAAGGTCAGGCTGGGCACTTTTTAACTTAATCAGACCTCCCCCCATAAAATATACAGAAAACAAAGGAATATATTAAATGATACCACAGGATGCAATCAACCAAATCCAAAATGTGAGAAGTTCGAAGGGACAATTTGTCATGTTTTTCCCAACAAATAAATTGGGGGAGAAAAGAGGAGAATGAAAATGAGGGCACTGTTATAGATAAAAGAGAGATTTTTTAGAGTCATATCAACCAGATGGAGATCTTGTTTGGATTCTGAAATCAACCAACTATAATGTCATTATTAAATCGATTGGGAGAATCTGATAGGATATTGGATAACATTTAGAAGTTGTGGTAATTTAGGGGGAGGTGATAATGGTAACTACCTAAAAACAGTATTTTTTTCTTAGACATGATTACAGAGGCATATATGAATAAAATAATATAAAGTCTGAGGGAGCAATATCATACCAGGATTAGCTACCAGTTTTTGGTAGTTACTAAAGCTGGTGATGGGGTTACTTAGGTTGATCTATTTTTTTTTTAACGTGTTGGTAATTTTACATTACAAAATTCACCCCCCAGCTTATTAAATTACAATTAACAAATAAATTTTTCTTTTAATGATGTATGTGATGTTTTGACAAACGTATCCATTGTGAAAATAATAGTTTAAAATATGTACATAAATCCTAAAATCCCCAAAAATAACAATAAAAGAACCTCCTAGAAAAAAATCTAATTTTCCGTCATTAATTTAAAAAAAAAAAAAATGTACCAACTCATCCGACAAGACACACTGAAGATAACCCGTACCATCCCGCAACACCAGGAACATTAAATTCTTTCCTAAAATGAAACACAGAAATTTAGCCAGACTAGAGACTAGAAAGTACTTTTTCATAATTTGATCTTACATCTTAGAAACATCAAGATTAAGTACTGGAAGTTCAATCCTTCCATATAGCCCATTTCCTTTGAAATACACACCAGTAACATGCCCCTTTATTTATAAAGCATTTTATTTTCACTGCACTATACCTTTAAATATTATGTGATTATCATTATCCACATCACCATGGAATAACAAGATGGTAGAAAATAAGCTAAGGGATTATAACTTATTCACCCTGTGTACTCAGTGGGAAGTGCATGTTGCTTAAGAGAAATTTAGATTCATGCCCAATTTATTTTTATGAAAGGTTTGATCATGATATTAAAAAATACAAGTTATAAAATAACAGAAAGAGAAAACAAAACGTCAGGATGAAAGGAGAAACAGAATGCAAAGATACTAGTTATAAAAGTAAACCTACTGCCAAATTTCAGAATAGGATCTGACTTTCCTATAACATATTTCCTGTTTTTCATTAAATATCAAAATTCAATTGAACAAAAATTTACTGGCTACCTCCTGATCACTATGGTTGCTAACAGTTAAAATAACATTTAAGTAATATTTAAACTTTCAATGGCAGCAGTAATTCGGAAAAAAAGTAGGCTATAAATTACTACATCCTTTAAAAAGTCAGCACACCAGGAAAAAGAAAAAGATCTCTAAACAAACCCAAGTAAATATTTTTATGTTCTTCATCTGAGATCAGGTATTATTTAAAATTCAAAAGAGAATAAGAAAAGTAATATCATTTACCTTGCCTACGCAGCCTATGGACCCAGCCAAAAACCTTCACTCTCTGGCCTCTATATCCTTCTAATGCATGAATCTTCACCTGTCAAATGAAAATAAATAATATTTGATCATGTCATTTATCACATACCAACATTTCCACTAATACTAAGTGGACACTAAAAAAATACTTGGATTTTTTTCTTTCACCATCCCAACATGGTGAAATATTTGGGTTCAAACTGTAGTAGCGTGACTCGCTCTAATTTTGCATTATTTGTGACTGTTTTAACACTTTAGGGCAAATATGAAAATAAAGACACACAAAAAGGTTTCATTGCTACAGAAAATCAGGTAATAAATGAATTCACTTTTTCCTAAGTGGAGCACCTGATTCCCAGTATTGCAACAATCCTAGCCTACCAGTGCCTTTTCCGGTGCTGGGACTTGAAACTAACCAAGGCTTTTTGTTTGAAAGATGAAGGAGAGAGATGAGTAAAGGATGAAAATGGTTAATATGGTAAAAGAAACAATTCCATCGGTTAGGAAGTAGGAGAATTCAGCATGTCCATTCGTAATCCAACAATCTGGGTTCCAGAAAGAATAGGGGAACCAGAAGAGTGAACACAATTTCACAGAATCACAAACACTTTTTTTTTAAGTTGTTGACAAACCTTTTTATGTTATTTATTTATTTTTATATGGTGCTGAGAATTGAACCCAATGCCTCACACATGTCAGGCAAGTGTGCTACCACTGAGCCCCAGCCCAGCCCCCACAAATACTTTTTATCTGTTTAAAAATTCATGGATTTTCAGGTTGAGGATGAACCTCAGTAATACAGTGCTTTTCCTAGCATGTGAGAGGGCCTGGATGCAGTATATTTAAAAAAAAAAAAAAAAAATCCACCTCTATATTTGATGGTGAAGAAACTGATACTAGAGAAGGTAAAATCATTTGACCAATACCACACAGCACAGAATTTGTTCAACATGTAATTACTAAACTCTATATTAAAATGAACCCCTGTCTTATAATTCTAAAACATTCTCCCCATCCTTTCTAAAAGGAAAGACAAACAATGTGAAGGAACAAATGTGTCATGCCCCTCAAACCCAGAAATAATGATATAAAGTTGCTAAGTCCATGACACTGGAAATGACATACACACTTACACACTGTGGCTCTGGCAGACTTGGATCATTTTTAATGGTAATCTTCTTTGCTTCTTCGAGGTTCTTTTCTCTTCGCAAATTATCTTCTGCCTAATTTTAAAAATAAAGCAACTGGTTAAAATGGTTTCCAGAATGTTTGCTTTAAAAATGTACACAGTGATAATGGAAGGGAGATCAGTGGAGTACAGCAAGCTGACTAGGGAGGAAGAAGGGGAGGAAAGGGAAGGCACTGGGGAAGGAGAATGATCAGATTGTTATGTGCCTGTATGAATATGCCATAATCAACCTATTATCCGTAATTGTAATGCAATGATAAGAAAATAAAATATAAAGATCCTATCTCCAAATACAATAAAAAATAAATACAATGCACACAGCGGCAACTATATTAATCACCTCTTTCTTCTCTCGGGATTCACTCTTCATTTGTTCCCTATGCCACATTTTCCTAATGTTCTTCATCTGTGATTTAGAANAAAAAAAAAAAAAAAAAAATCCACACAAAAAAACACCATATATACTATGATGATCAATACTTGCTAGAGTTACTAGGAGAAAAGTGATGGGGAAAGCAGGCATGGTGGGTTATGCCTATGATCCCAGGAAACTGAGGCAAGGGGACTGCAAGTTCAAGGTCAGGCTGGGCACTTTTTAACTTAATCAGACCTCCCCCCATAAAATATACAGAAAACAAAGGAATATATTAAATGATACCACAGGATGCAATCAACCAAATCCAAAATGTGAGAAGTTCGAAGGGACAATTTGTCATGTTTTTCCCAACAAATAAATTGGGGGAGAAAAGAGGAGAATGAAAATGAGGGCACTGTTATAGATAAAAGAGAGATTTTTTAGAGTCATATCAACCAGATGGAGATCTTGTTTGGATTCTGAAATCAACCAACTATAATGTCATTATTAAATCGATTGGGAGAATCTGATAGGATATTGGATAACATTTAGAAGTTGTGGTAATTTAGGGGGAGGTGATAATGGTAACTACCTAAAAACAGTATTTTTTTCTTAGACATGATTACAGAGGCATATATGAATAAAATAATATAAAGTCTGAGGGAGCAATATCATACCAGGATTAGCTACCAGTTTTTGGTAGTTACTAAAGCTGGTGATGGGGTTACTTAGGTTGATCTATTTTTTTTTTAACGTGTTGGTAATTTTACATTACAAAATTCACCCCCCAGCTTATTAAATTACAATTAACAAATAAATTTTTCTTTTAATGATGTATGTGATGTTTTGACAAACGTATCCATTGTGAAAATAATAGTTTAAAATATGTACATAAATCCTAAAATCCCCAAAAATAACAATAAAAGAACCTCCTAGAAAAAAATCTAATTTTCCGTCATTAATTTAAAAAAAAAAAAAATGTACCAACTCATCCGACAAGACACACTGAAGATAACCCGTACCATCCCGCAACACCAGGAACATTAAATTCTTTCCTAAAATGAAACACAGAAATTTAGCCAGACTAGAGACTAGAAAGTACTTTTTCATAATTTGATCTTACATCTTAGAAACATCAAGATTAAGTACTGGAAGTTCAATCCTTCCATATAGCCCATTTCCTTTGAAATACACACCAGTAACATGCCCCTTTATTTATAAAGCATTTTATTTTCACTGCACTATACCTTTAAATATTATGTGATTATCATTATCCACATCACCATGGAATAACAAGATGGTAGAAAATAAGCTAAGGGATTATAACTTATTCACCCTGTGTACTCAGTGGGAAGTGCATGTTGCTTAAGAGAAATTTAGATTCATGCCCAATTTATTTTTATGAAAGGTTTGATCATGATATTAAAAAATACAAGTTATAAAATAACAGAAAGAGAAAACAAAACGTCAGGATGAAAGGAGAAACAGAATGCAAAGATACTAGTTATAAAAGTAAACCTACTGCCAAATTTCAGAATAGGATCTGACTTTCCTATAACATATTTCCTGTTTTTCATTAAATATCAAAATTCAATTGAACAAAAATTTACTGGCTACCTCCTGATCACTATGGTTGCTAACAGTTAAAATAACATTTAAGTAATATTTAAACTTTCAATGGCAGCAGTAATTCGGAAAAAAAGTAGGCTATAAATTACTACATCCTTTAAAAAGTCAGCACACCAGGAAAAAGAAAAAGATCTCTAAACAAACCCAAGTAAATATTTTTATGTTCTTCATCTGTGATTTAGAAATAATGTCCCACCTCTAGAAAAAAAAAGAGATACGTTATTTTTTTCAAGACCTCTATGTCTTGATGAAAACTTATTCACAAAATATAACTAAAGTTTTTGATTCATCCTACCTCATTTTCTTTTTGTGAATCTACATAAATGGTAGGAAATGGTTCTTTTCCAACTGTCATCAAAGCCTGAAATAGAGAAAGAGAAAAAAATGAATTTCTTTAACGTTGCACAATATTTAAAATAACCCCTCAATTATGAGACAACTTCAACAATCTATAACATATTCAAGAGCCAAGACAGCACAAAGACCCCAAGAGCTGAAAGCTGACATAACAGCAACTAGCTGAATGCACTAAGAAGCACTTTGCTCTAGTAGAAGCCATTAAGTCCTTCCACAAACAATCCCAGCAAGCTCAGTTGGCAGCACACAGCTCCCCGGTACAAGCAGAAGATCTGCAGTGGCTATGGGGACCAACACAGGTATGCTGACAAGAGAAAAGACAGCCAAGACATTTGCAGGCAAATGGATGGCATTAGAGCAGATTATGCTAAGTGAAGTTAGCCAATCCCTAAAAATAAATGCCGAATGTCTTCTCTGATATAAGGCGGGTAACTCAAAATGGGATAGGGAGGAAGAGCATGAGAAGAAGACTACCACTAAATAGGGAAGAGAGGTGGGAGGGAAAAAGAGGGAGAAGGGGAGTTGCACGGAAGATAGAAGAACCTCACTGTTATACAGAATACATATATGATGTTGTAATGAGAAAAAGAAAAAAAAAGTGTGTCAATTAGATTGGATAGAGAGAAATGATGGGAGAGGAGGGGAGGACTAGGGAAGATAAGAAGGGCAGCAGAATAGAATAGACAATATGATTGATGTATGTACATTCCATGCATGTTTTATATGTCAAAATACATTAGGCTATCATGTATGACTTAAAAAAAATAAAATAAAATAAAAAAAGACAGCCAAGAGCAAAAACCAACTGCAGATGACACCTACAAGGTTAGTGCTCTGCAAGAAATCAGAGAATCAGGTAAGAGATTTTTAAAATTCTTTCAATAAAATAACAACATAATGACGAAGTTCACAAATGGCTAAAAAATTCCTGCATGTAGACTAATTTGTTATACATCATTTTATGTGATAGTTTTTAAATAGTTAACTGAATATAAAAATGAATATTTTACAAACTGCTTCATTTATTCTTTCAAAATTTCTCAATAAGTCAAACAGGAAATACAATGAATTATTCCCTGATGGCAAGATCTGAAACTTAAAAAACTGACCTTTTCTAAATGGACATTAGTCCCAAAACAATGACTGCTGCAGAGTAGAAAGGAACTTGGATCTTTTGAAAACATAGATGAAAGTCCATCTTTTTAACAGAAGTTAACAGGAATACAGTCATGTGCTACATAATGATGTTCTAGTCAATAATGAGCCATCCTCCAACTGTGGTCCCAAAAGATCATGCTGCCAAGTGTCATCATGACTATCTTAGTGTGTTAAATACACTCTATCCCAGTGGTTAAACAGTACAAGACTGCATTTGTGGATCATCCAGACTTCACTCACACCAGATAGTCTGTACTGTTCTCTCTTTTTATATCAATGAAAATTAAAGGGCCAAATTGTTATTCCCCAAATCAGAATGGCACAACTTGCTAATGATGTCATGAGGTTTACCTAAACAAGTGTTTTCAGTTTGGGGAAATCACCAGGAAACACCCCAATAACCCAGAAAGGAAAGAAAGATTTCTAAGAATTAAAAAGCAAGACCCATATGTGACACACTAAAGCATTACCAAATGGTCTAACAGAGAATGCTTCCAAGCTAGGAGAATCTGATAACAACTAAACGTAATACAGTTAACAAGAAGGGAAATTGGCCCAGTAGGAATGTACAGTGCTTGCCCAAGGGGCAAGTGTTTAACCATTTCCATTATGTGGCAGTTGTAGGTGACAGATCCTAGCTTTCCACTGAACAGACATGTACATGATGATCTAAGAGGGATGTTTCGGATCACACCTTAACCTGATGCTATTAGTTACCTAATATGCATACCGTGAGTCCTAGCTCTTGAAGAACCACTTTGACACTATTTGGCTTTCCAAAAAATCTGCTTAGAGAGAATGTGCCAAATGCATGGGAAGATTCTAGACCTAGAATCTAAAAGGTCAATAAACTGGTAATCCATTTTCAAACTTCAGATCTACAAGGCTGCTCTGAGAAATGAGTCCATTCTTGGTGTGTTTATATAAATCAGGGCTTTGAATCTCAAGGCTCCAGATAATAGTCAGGACTGTGGAAAATTCACCAAAAAGCCATCCGGATATGAGCTCAGTGTGACTGAGGAAAGGTGTTTCTCATTCTTAGAAAAAGTGGCAACCTGAGTTGTTAGAGGGAAAGCTTCCAATATGCAATGCCTTGTGGTTAAAAAAAAGAAAGGAAGAAACTTATTTTAAATGTTCAAAAGAATTTAGGCTTTGGGTCTGGGGTTGTGGCTCAGAGGTAGAGCACTCGCCTAACATGAGTGAGGCACTGGGTTCGATTCTCAGCACCACATAAATATAAGATATAGTGTCCACCTATAACTAAAAAATAAATATTAAAAAAAAAAAAGAATTTAGGCTTTGATCATCTAACACTTTTGTTTTGCAGTGCCAGGGACTGAACCCAGGGGGTGTCTAGCACTGATCTATACCACCAGCCCTTTGTATATTTTAAGATAGGGTCTTGCTAAATTGACAAGGCTAGCCTTGAACTTGCCATCTTCCTGCCTCAGTATCCTGAGTAGCTGGGATTACAGGCATGTGCCACCATACCTGGCCTTGATTATCTAACACTTTTAAAGACACATATCTGTATACGTTCTACCATATTTTCCCTCTTTTGAAAAAATCCCTTCAAAACCTGATGCTTTAGTGAGACATAGTGGCATGTACCTACGGTCTCAGAAACTTGGGAGGCTGAAGCAGGTCATCTTGATCCCAGGGCCAGGCTGGGCAACATAGTGAGACCCTGTTATGATTTAGAACTAGAATGTCCCAAAGGTTCGTGTGTCGAAGGCTTGGTCCCCTATGCAGCGATTTTCAGAGGTGGAGCTTTCGGAACGTGACTGGACAAGAGAGTTCTGACTTCATCACTGGATTAATCCACTGATGGATTCATAATTTGTATGGACCATCGGGAAGTTGTGGAAAATGTAGGAGGTGGAACCTTATTTGATAAAATGGGTCCTTAGAGTGGGCCCTTGGGGACTAATCTTGTTCATGGTCCCTTCCTCTCCCTGTTTTCTGGCTGCCATAAGCTAAGTGGCTTTCCTATGCTTTCCTCAATGATGTTCTGCCTCATATCAGTCTCAAAGCAATGAAGTCAACTGACCATGAACTAAACTTCTACAAGTGCTGGGGATGTGGCTCAGTGGTAAGGTGCTTGCCTGGCAAGTGTGAGCCCTTGGGTTGGATCCCATCACTGCAAAAAAATTAAAAAGTTAAAAATAAAAAGTCTTTGAGAAACAGTGAGCCAAAAATAAATCTTTCCTCCTTGAAATTGTTTATGTTAGGTATTTTGGTTACAGCAATGAAGATGACTTACAAACTCTATCTCACAAAACAACCTAGAGCTTGAAGTAAATTCTTGGCAAGTCACATAATCATTTATATAAGCCACTAACAAATGAAGAGTTATTTTCCTAATGAGAAGAGACTCTACCTTTAGGCCTGTTTTAAATGGCTTCTCTTTGGTTCCATCTCCCGTGGCATCATTTCCCTCTCGATCTGAGACATACAGCTCTGCTGTTTTATAAAAGGAGAGTAAGTTATTTGCTTGGCCAATAACCTTGCCACTTGACTATGTAACTACTTCATTCATTTTTCAATTCTTTAAACAGAACAAGCACATGACTGGCAAAACTTAACAGTCAGAAAGAAATTAATATCACAATTATTCTCCAACACCCTATTTCAAGGATATTTGCCTCCTAAAAACGTGTTACAAATTTACCTTTTCAAAATGAAACTTTGGGTCATTTTAACTTGTGAGACTACTTCCATTTACCTGAGTAATAAAGCAAAGGCTTTGAAGTTGGCCAAACTTAGACTGGATCTTGGACATTGTACCTTAAAAGCCAGAGTTACTTTGGGGAATTTACTTAACCTTTCTCAACTTCTAACTATAAAATGAGAAAAAACGACATCTATCTCCCTGGGGCTGTACTGAGGGCGAAATACAAAATGCATAAGGTAGAAGCCTCCTTGAGACATTAGCGACATCCCAGACCACCCCTCCCCTTTTTCTTATTAGAAATATCAGTACATGGGGCTACTGGGAAGGGATTTAAAATTCTTACTCCTTTCCTGAAGATCCCCTTGGAAAAATTTCTATCTGGGAACCTTATGTCTGAGCCTCTCACAGCGCCGAGGTCTCACTGGAATCTCGGGATTTTAGTGGCGCTGCAGCGCCGGCCGCCGCCGCCACGACAACCCCGGGGCACACAGGGCCCGGGGGTGCGCGGTCTGGCCCAACGCGTCCCGGTCCAGCGAGGGTGCAGGCCCCATCCTCCCTCCCTCCTTCCCTCCAGTCGTTCCACAATTATTTGAGGAGCGGCCACCCTGCGCCAGGCACTAAAGTCAGCCCTGGCATTCCTCGCCAAGCAGGGAGCCTGGCGCCACACACCGCCCCTCACTCACCTAGCACCATCCCTGCAGTCGCCCTGGTCACTTCCAAGGACATGGTCCCAACACCGCCACCGCCCAGTCACCCCAACGTGCGCGAAAGGCTTCCTTGACTCCAGAGTTGCATCATGCAACGTAGTGCCGCAGGTCGCAGGTGTGAGTCAGTCGAGCGTCGGGGTTCCATTGGCTACGGCAGGTGGGCGAGAGGCGCCACGGCCGCCATTTTTTGTCAGGGCAAAGATAACTTCCGGTCCGAAGCTGCCCAGCCTTTCCCCTGCCTCCCTGAGAACCAGCCGTGGTTTCAATTGGGTCCCGTGGTTCACTTCTTCGCCTATCTGTAGCTGCGCTGGGCTCTACTGGAAACCAGAACAAAGATTTTGTTCAGAGTCCTAGATGCTGGAATGCTGGCTGAATTCTTGTCAGTAAATCAGGGGAGGGTGAGCGGGTCCTGGGCCCATCCAGAGTTCTGGCCCCTTCCTGGTGGAGATCAAGAAAAATTGTCTCTCTCTCACGCGAAATCTACTTTAACTTTTTAATTTCAAAGATTGAATGAACCTCTGCAATTAAGACAAGAACTATGGTGTATTTTAATTTAAATTATAAGGATCACTATTAAGGAATCCATAATAATGTAGTGGGAAGACATAGGGCTTCAGAATACATACCTCGTTCTTCCTTTTACTGGGGGTCTTAAGATAGAGTACCAACCTGTCTGAGCTTCAGGTTCCCTGTTTGTGAACCATAATGCAAGTTCACCAACTCCCCAGAATGCAATAGGAACTAAACAAAGGGTAGCTATCATTATTCTCAACTTAGTGGAATTCTGGAGTTCACCCTTGAGACAAAGGAAAAAAAATTTTGTTTGAAAAGAACTCTAAAAATGGCTCCACATATCGTAGGTTCAGGGCCTATCAAAAATACTAGCCAAATACTTTAAAAAAAATATTTGTCTTCTTTTGGTAGAGATAGTTCATGAACTTTCACGCATGTATGCTATCTAAAGCAAATTACCCCAAATCTCAGCAGCTTCCAATAAAGGTATTAACTCACACAGTTTCTAATGTTCAGGAATTTGGAAGCAGGTTAGCTGGGGGTTCAGAGGCTCTCATTAATCATACTGTAATCTGTCCTGTAACAGTGCCAGCTGGGGCTTCAGTCAGCTTAATTTAAGATTGTGGTGGAGACTCTTTTCCACATTAGCCTGAATGGGTGTTGGCCAGAGGTCTTCTTTAGCTCCTTGTCACATGGGTCTCTTCATAGGGTTTGCTTCCTCAGAGTGAGCAAGCAAGAAGGAAGTCAGTCTTTTGTAACCTAATCTCAGAAGTGACATCCCATCACTTTTGCCATAAATTGATTCATGTGAGGGAAAAGGCACATTCATACATTGTTGGTGGGACTGCAAATTGGTGCAACCAATCTGGAAAGCAGTATGGAGATCCTTAGAAAACCTGGAATAGAGCCACCATCAGATCCAGCTATCCCACTCCTTGGTCTATACCCAAAGGACTTAAAATCAGCATACTCTAGTAATGTAGCCACATCAATGTTTATAGCAGCTCAATTCACAATAGCTAAACTGTGGAAGCAACCTAGATGTCCCTCAATAAATGAATGCATAAAGAAACTGTGATATATATACACAATGGAATATTACTCAGCATTAAAAGAGAATAAAATTATGGCACTTTCAGGTAAATGGATGGAGTTGGAGACTATCATGCTAAGTGAAGTAAGCCAATCCCAAAAAACCAAAGACCAAATGTTCTCTCTGATAAGTGGAGGTAATCCATAATGGGAGGCATGGGGAAAATGGAGGAACTAACTGTGATTAGGCAAACGGGAGGGAGGATGGGGAGGGTGCATGAAGGCAGGAAAGATGGTAGAATGAGATGGACATCTACCTTAGGTACATGTATGACTACATATATGGTGTGATGCTACATCGTGTACAACCACTGAAATGAAAAGTTGTGCTGCAGTTGTATACAATGAATCAAAATGCATCCTGTTGTCATATATACCAAAAGAAGACAAATTAAAATAAATTAATTAATTAAAAATAAATAAATAAAATAAAGGTGAAAAAAGAAAACAAGAATTGAATCTTAGTCCAATTGATACTCAGAGGGACAATATTATCCCAGGACATGAATACTAGGAAGCAGGAATCATGGGTCCCCTCTTAGAAAGCTGCCTACCACAGTGACCAAAACTGAAGCTGCACTGCCTTTTATAATCTAATTCATCGAGCGATGTTTTGATTTTTCTGCCATATTGTACTGGACACAACCCTGGTATAACACAGTTGAATACAAAGGAGCTGCCTGCTATAACCCAGCCAATGAATTTCCCCTCTCTATTCTGCTCTGAGCCTCTAGAGGTAGCTTATGAGGACTACATCAAAGTTTCCCTTACTCTGTGGCTCCTGGCTTGGTACCATCAATAGGAAAAATACTAGAGCATAGATGGAGAGGAACAATATTGGGGTACTTATCCCCCAGCTCCCTCATGGCAGACTGGCTGCATCCTCACCTGAAGGCCACAAGTCTTGCCAGGAGGCACCAAGAGACTGTCATCTGAAGTACCCTTCATGAATTTAGGCCAACCTCATGGACTATTCCTCATTATGGCTCATCTTGATGGCTACTGCCCTGATGATCTAATAGGGTAACATTCTTCAGGCAGACCAGTTGGCTACTTGAAGGCAGGTAAATTACTCTGGACCCTGGAGGAGACAGTGATGTGCCTTCAAGTGTAGCCACAGCACCAACATCTGTGGACTTAAAGAATTCTATATCCATCTCCAAGGTACCCAATGTCTCCTCTAACCAAGGGACATATTTTCAGTGAAGAAGTGTGACAGCTCATATCTATGGCATTCAATAGTATAATCATGTTCTCTGTGTTAAAATACTTATCGGTTAAAATATTCACATATATTTTCCTTTTCTACATAAAAAAATATACTTCCATACTCCATGTATGTTGATTTTAGTCATGTGGATATTACTAAATATGACACAAAGCAAGGGTTTTAAATGGGCTTGTTTTGTTGATCTTGTTTTCTTGCTTCTACTGTCACCAGAACATTTCTGACTGGACTGTTGGTGCAAGGGAGGAGAGAGATATTTGGAGAAGATATGGACCCAGTTTGCAGTGTGGAAACCAGCCAAGAGAACTCAGTCCGGATCAGTTGAATTCTAGATGCATGAGTGAGAATAAATGATTGCTGTGTTAGACCTCTGAGTTTGGGGACATTTTGTTATACAACTTAATTGTGCCAATAATAGACTGATACATAACTCATTACTCAGAAGCATCTGGCTTAAAAGAATTGTTGAATGGCCTGCTGGGAGTTGGTTATGGCACTGAGGGTGACAGATACACCTTAAACCAGTAGTCAATATAGGGGCAGTCTTCCCTATAGCACAATGCATGTTATTAATTGTTTGCATGTTTTTTAATTTCCAAGAACTATTCAGAAATAACTGAGATGTCTAAGACCCATGCTGAGGCCAGAAAGCAAGAATCTTCACTGCTCTTTTCCCAAAGTAAGGACAACCCTCCTGATACTAGTGAAGACCATGAAGACCACAGGAAATGGGAAATGGGAGAAAGGAACACAGCTGCAGGGCTACTGCACCACCCTCTGTACCAGCCCCTCTCAGTCTCTACCTGCTGGTAGGGAAGCATTATCTTGTTCCCAGGAACATTCTCTCCTTATCTGCCCACCACAGGCATTGTACTTGACAGTACAGTAGGAACCTACTTAAGGTTCTGCATCTGTCTGATTCAACCAACTATGGAGGGATTTTTTTTAAATTAATACTTGATTTCCCCCTTATCATTATTCCATAAGCATACGTTAAAAAAACTTTTTGCGTGGCATTTAAATTGCATTAGGTAAATACAAGTAATCTAGAGATGGCAAAGTATATGGGACGAGGTACATAGGTTATACGCAAATAGTACACCATTTTATTTAAGGGACTGGAGCATTCCTGGATTTTATTATCCACTGGGATCCTCAAACAAATTCACCTCAGATATGAAGGAATGACTGTACTTCTTGTGTCTGCTAGGTGGCCCTTATGCGCTTCCACTGGATTGCAGGTACCGTGGCTGGCTACCATCTTTCCAGAGAACTCAGCACAGAGCCTTGCGATCGGTAAGGATTTAGGAACTATCAGTCTCATTCAGTGCAATCTACTGCCAGAATCAGAAGTTTCCTTATAGCACAGCTGCAACTGGCAGAAGTTCGCAAATGCTCCTTATTGAATGAATGGCATTGTTCAGTCTCCTTATCCAACTCTGGCCAGCTAGGGGAGCCCTCCTCTTGTGGTCATCTTCCGCCTTCAGGTTTCCACTGGATCTCTCCTCGCCTTGTCATGAACCAAACGCAAATCCATTATTATGGCATAAGGTCCGCACCGGCCACCGTAGTTGACCGCTGACCTAGGCTCAGGGCAAGTGACGTCGTGGCCGCCATGTTGGCTTCGGGCCATGTCCACGCCGTCCCTGCAGTTCTGTGACCGTCCGCTCCTGGTTTCCGGTGCTCGGCCGCAATTCCCAGGCGTGGAAAGAGGTTGGGTGGTTCTGGTTGAGAGAGTTGACTTGGGTTGTGTCCAAGCAAGGTCGAGGACATCTTGTGAGAGCATTCGTGTACAATCAATATTTTGCAGCTCAAAACAATCTTTGGAGAAAAAAGAGGCTAAAAATCACTGAATGCCCGTAGCGCTTCATTCCGGGTCCTAGACCGAGAACAGGGCGTGGCACAAGCAGTGTTCCCTTAATTTGGAATCCCTTAAGCTGTCAGAGAAGGTAATCAGTCGTTGTTTGTACCTGCAAACAATAAGTGGCAATTATCCTTACCGCGAAATTACCAATTTAAGGAAATGAACATGTAACTTTGTTTTTTCCTTGTGGAGTTAAGATTTAAGCACTTAGGTTTGCTTTTTAACTCACTCCCTCCTAGAGAACCTTCACTTCAGTGATTCCCCAGCTGTATGGTCGGCTTGTCTGTAAACACCTGATTTATTGTTCTCCCTAGGGAAGTAAATACGTAACCATTCTAAAGCCCTGCTGGATGCTCATTTCTTATGGAGAATGAATAATGATGATACAATGAATAATGAATAGCAATATAATAATGAATAGTGATAACTCGAATAATCAGGGCTCTGAAACAAAGATACATTGCACTGTTAAGACAGAACTCTTCTTCTTGCTCCATGGCCATGCTCAAATTCCTTAAGCTTTCTAAGCTGCAGATGTTTTAATTGTAAAGTGATAATAACCCTTTTCTGGATAAGTTGTGAGGATGATAGGTGATCAGGTATACAAAAATTCCTAGTGTGTGCTTGACATTTGATAAGCCTTTGAATTGTGATATCATTGATTAAATGGCATTTAATTAAATAGCATTATTGATTGTTTGTTATTCTTATGATGGTGTGTGAATCAAGCCTTCAACCAAACTGCTGAGGGCTGCTAGTGAACCCTCTTCCATCCCCCACCCTCAGGCAACACCCCTTTCTCCTTAATGGCTCCTTGGTCAATATTTCAGAAGGTTTCTGACTATCAGCACATCATTCTCCTGCCCCAGATCTCAGCAAATGACCCATCTCTTGCTTCAAGTCTTTGCGTGGGAGCTCTCTGATAGACTTCCCTTGAAGCTTACAAACTTTCTTGCTTCAAGCATCCATCCTTCTAGCACAATACAAGTGGTATCCTCCCTCTTGTCTCCACCTTCTTCTGAATTTTCCCATACCTCTCCAGTCTAATCTTCATGGTACAGCCAGGGCAAACACTTAAAAACATAAATACAATAATTTCATTCTCTATGGGGGAAAGGCAATTTCCATGACTTCCTTTTGCTCTCAGGATGTACCCCAACATCCTCACAGGTTCAGACTGTGTATGCTCTGAGTTGTCATTGCCTGCTCCCCACCCCTCACCTCCCATACTTGCGGGGGAGAGGGGTGGCCCAGGGGTTGCTCTACCACTGAGCTATATCTCCAGATCTTAGTATTTTATTTTGAGACAGGTCTCACTAAGTTGCCCAGGCTAACCTTAAACTTAAAATCCTCCTGCTTTAGCCTCCTGAGTAATTGGAATTATGGGCATGTGCCACTATGCCTAGATCACTTCACTTCAGGCTGATTTCTTCACTGAATTGACCTGGGTCCCATCTGAGATTTGGGATAGGCTTTTAAAAAAGAGTATTTATTTTTTAGTTGTAGTTGGACATAATGCCTTTATTTTATTTACATATTTTTATGTGGTGCTGAGGATCGAACCCAGGGCCTCCCCTGTGCTAGGTGAGCGCTCTACCGCTGAGCTACAACCCCAACCCCTGGGATAGCTTTTTTAAAAAGGTGAAGTCAAAGTCAAAGAGAGAATAAAACTTTATAGAGGTGGGGAAACTTTCAAAGCAGGATTAATTGGCAATAATAAAGATGTTTTGTAAGTTAGTTTGAAGAACAATTGTGTACCATTTTGACAGGTGTTGAGGCACCTGAAAGGGCTTTTTGGGGGCCTGGCTGATAATTTCTTTCTTTTTGGGGGGGGATTCTAGGAATTGAAACCAGCAGTGCTTAACACTGAGCCACATCCCTAGCCTTTTTTCTGTTTTATTTAGAGACAGGGTCTTACTGAGTTGCTTAGAGTCTCACTAAATCGCTGAGGCTGGCTTTGAACTCCTGGCTGATAATTTCTTAGTTTATTTTTTATTTTTATTTTTTGCTACTGGAGTAGGTCACTAAAGTATTATTTATTGTTTACAAGACACAGATTTTAAAATTGAAACATTATATATATATATATATATATATATATATATATGGAGTACATTATGGTAATTCAATAATATACACAATGAAATATTACTCAGCATTAAAAGAGAATAAAATTATGGCATTTTCAGGTAAATGGATGGAGTTGGAAAATATCATGCTAAGTGA
>NW_025999990.1:11588948-11606160 GCF_001458135.2 Marmota marmota marmota | reverse complement strand
AACAACTAAAAAAAAAAAAAAAAAAAAAAAAAGGCTTGATAGAATTCCTTCCATTTCAGTTTTTGGAATAGTTTGAGAATATTTGAATTAGTTTTAAGAATGGTTTTAGAATTCAGCAGTAAAGTCACCAGGTCCTGGACTCATTTAAAAGGGAGATTTAAAATTACTGTTTTAATCTCATTATTCATTATTGTTCTGCTTAGATTTTTCTCTTTCATCTTGATTCTTGATTAGGTTATATGTACTCAGGAATTTATCTATTCTAGGTTTTCCACTTTTCCAGTCTAGCTAAAAGTTTGTCAATTTTGTTTATTCTTTGGGGAAAAAAAACAGCTTTTTGTCTTGTTGATCTTTTGTATTTCTTTCTTTTTTTTCTTTTTTTTTTTTTGGTTTTGCATTTATTTCTGTTCAGATCTTTATTATTAGTTTCTTTTTAATAATTTTGGATTTGGTTTGTTCTTACTTTTTCAAGTGATGTAGGTGCATTTCTGGGTTGTCTGTTTGAGATCTTTCTATTTCTTTGATGTGTGAATTTATTGCCATAAACTTTGCTTCCAGTAGTACTCTTGATGTATCTCACATATTTTGGTATGTTGTATTGTCATTGTCATTAGATCCTAGAATTTTTTTTTATTTCCCATGTAATTTCTTTAATTAAACATTAGTCACTTAGGAGTGTTATTCAATTTTCATGTATTTGTAAATTTTTCATTCTTCTTGTTGATTTGTAGTTTTATTTTATTATGGTCTGAGAAGATACATAACATAACTTCAGTTTTTAAAAATTTATTGAGACTTGATTTATGGCCTAACATATAATCTATCCTGGAGAATAATCAATGTGCTGATGAGAAGAATGTAAACTCTACTGGTATTGGATGAACTATTCCATAAATATCTGTTGTCTACTTGATCTATGGTATGGTTCAACACAGGTGTTCTTTGTTGACTTTCATTGAGGAAAATGGGGTGTTGAAGTCTTTCACTATTATTGTATTATAGCCTATCTCTGTTATATCTAATAATATTTTATATATATATGTTCCATGTTGGGTGCGTATATATTTATAATTGTTATATCTTCTTGCTGAATTGATCCTTTTGTCAATATATAATGATTTTGTCTCTTTTTACAGTGTTTTATTTAAAATTCGTTTTATCTCTGTGTAGTTATCCCTGCTGATTTTTTGTTCCCATTTGTGTGATGTATCTTTTTCTAACCCTTCACTTTTAGCCTATGTGTATCTTTACCAGTGAAGTGAGTTACTTATAAGTAGCATATACTGGGGTCTTTTAAAAAAATCCATTCAGCCAGTTTATTGGTGAATTTAATCCATTTATATTCAATGACATTATCAATAATAATGAATTTCTTCGTGTTATTTTGTTGATTATAATCTACTTATTATGTGTATTTTTGGTTTCTTTCCACCTTGAGTAGTCATGGATTCAAGTTTTCAAAATACAAAAGAGACCTTCCCCAGGTTCTATGGGGCATTTGCAGTTGGTGCTGGGGCTCTAGTGCTGTTAACCACTTTCATGGAGCTGTGGAACCCAGATGATTACGTTTCCAGGTCCCACGGGACAAGCATAGTGGTACCGGTGCTTTTGGCACCAGCAGCTGTCATGCAAAATCTGTGGGATATGGATATGTTTGTTCTGTAGATCTTTCGGGGCACGGGTAGGTGTTTTAGTCAGCTTTTTCACCGCTGCGACTAAAAGCACAACTATAGAGGAGGAAAGGTTTATTTGAAGGCTCACAGTTTCAGTGGTCTTAGTCCATAGAAGGCTGGCTCCATTCCTCAGGGCTGGAGGTAAGGAGAGGGTGGCAGAGGGAAGCAGCTTGCATGGTGATCCGAAAGCAGAGAGAATCCACTCACCAGATAGCAACTATATATTCCATAGCCATACCCACAATTATTCACTTCCTCCAGCTACACACCACCTGCCTCTTGTTACCACTCAGTTAATCCCATCAGGGTTTAATTTACTGATTAGGTTAAGATTCTCCCAACCCCAATCATTTCTTTTTTTTTTTAAATTGTGCTTTTAAAATTTATTTGTTCTAATTTGTTATTCATGACAGCAGAATGCATTTTGATTCATAGTCCACAAATGGAGCACAATTTTTCATGTCTCTGGTTGTACACAAAGTAGAGCCACACCATTTGTGTCTTCATACATGTACCTAGGGTAATGATGTCCATCTCTTTCCACCATCTTTACTACCCCCATACCCACTCCTTTCCCTCCCTCCCTTTTGCCCTATCTAAGGTTCCTCCACACCATCATTATGAATCAGCATCCATTTATCAGAGAGAACATTCAGCCTTTGGTTTTCTGGGATTTGCTTACTTCACTTAGCATGATATTTTCCAACTCCATCCATTTACCTGAAAATGCCATAATTTTATTCTCTTTTAATGCTGAGTAATATTTCATTGTGTATATATACCACAGTTTTTTTATCCATTCATCTTTTGAAGGGCATCGAGGTTAGTTCCATAGTTTAGCTATTGTGAATTGTGCTGCTGTAAACATTGATGTGACTGTATCACTGTAGTATGCTGTTTTTAAGTCCTTTGGGCATAAACTGAGGAGTGGGGTAGCTGGGTCAAATGGTGCCAACCCAATAATTTCTCCTCTGAACTTTCTTGCATTGTCACATATGTGAGCTTTTGGGGGATATCTCATATCTAAACCATACAGTAGGTAATGTTTTGGCCTTGTGGTACTTATTTCCATACCACTTGAGGTATAAGATGTGGAGCAGATCTTTACTAGGTCCTGTAGATTGAGAATTGGTGGTGTTGGGGCTTGTGGCTTTAGTATCTGTGGTCCTAGAGCTGTGGGGTATGGGTGGGAATGTCCTAGGTCATACAGGGAAGGCTCTAGTGGTGTCAAGGCTTGTGGCCTTGTCGTTATAGTCCTGATTTGAAAGCATAGATGGGCTTTTCCCCTGGTCTCCAGGGACAAACTTGAGTGATGTCAAGGTCTCAGGGTCATGAGCTGGAAAGGATACTTCCCTAGATCCCATAGGGTGCGCAAGGATGTTGGTGAGGGTTGGGTCCACTGGTTGCTATGTACCTGGAGCTAGGGGTCTTGGGGTTTGGCTGGGAGCTTTTTAGTTCTAGAGATAAAGCTGGGATTTTGCAATGTGGTTAGAGTCCTAAGGTTGTGACTGGGGAAGAGACCTTCCCTAATTTCTGTGAGCAAGCATGGGCAGGACTCAGGTTTGTGACTATGGCAGTCACTGGTCCAGAAGCTGTAGGACATTGAGAGGCTGTCTTCTGCCCAGTGAGACACACATCAGTCTGAGATTTCCAACAGGATCAGTCTTGTGGCTACCAGCTTCCAAACCAAGTCTGGTTGTTATGACAGTTTGAGTTCTGGGGGTTGAGAGAGGAGTTACTTTTATCTATGTGTTTAATATTATTATTACTTTGTGGATCTTGGGACTGAACCAAGGGCCTTGCACATGACAGGCAAGTCCTCCCCTACTGAGCTACATCTCCAGCCCCAGAGGAGTCACTCTGAGACCAGCCAGCTCCAGGAACTGGATTTAAAGCCTGAAGTGAATGAAGTTCTTCTGTAATTAGGAGTACTAGTCAGCTGCTGCGATGGGATTGTTGGCATTTTTCCACTGTCTCTCTGCCCTGTGGCAGGAGCCCCTATCGAAAGGCGGCCAGCACCTCGCCAGGGTAATTTTTCCTGCTCAGAAGGAGATAAACCACCTGAGAAAATAAAAGTCTGAAGTAATTACCGAAGAAGAAAGAATCAGAGCCAAGAAATAGTTTTAAAAGGGATAGAGTGCCTGATAAACCCAGTCCACACAGGAGCTGGAGCTGGACAGCCAGAAAATGGCTCTGGTCATTTATTTAAGTGGATATACATCAAAGGCAGGGATTAGGTTGCAGAGGGTGGAATCTTGCTTGGTGTGGCAGGGGACCTGTAGCAAACAGGTTGATTGGCATCTTGGCAGGCCACACCCATTTCTAAAAGGCTGCATGTCTATGTGGTTTCAGCGGGTCACCCCATCTCTGGTGCATTGCTGAACTTGGCAGAGCTAGGTAGGAATTTCACATGTACTGGCTGATCTCACCAGCAGGAGTGCTGCTGTGAATTCCCAGAGAGCCGACTTTCCTACCCAAAGGCTTCCATGCCGATTTGGTTCATGCACAGTTCACAGAGGGTCCTCAGCAACCATCACCCCAATGGGAGCCAGGGTTGAAGTTGCAATTCTTTTATTTTTGTTCCCCTAGTTTGTCTTTCTGGCTCTCCATAACATTAGGGTTCCTGTCACTTCATTTCCAGAGTTCTCTCTCACTTATCAAAATAGGTTCACCACTGCTGACCTGACTGTACTCTGGCAGAGTCGTGCATAGCCATCTTGGCTCCAATAAAGCCTTTTCGCTCAAGTCAAAAATCCTAAGAAGTAGCCCAGTCTTAGTCAAAATATAGTTAAGTTTTCAAGAGCCATTCTAGGTCCCTGTTTACTCAAAATGTTCATAGTAATTAAGTCTCAGTGCAAGTTTCTCAGAAACTTGAACCAAAGCTCTACTTTTAGAAACAGTTCTTTACATCATTAAGCTCTTTGATGAGCATAAAGTTTTTAAGTTGGTCATGCCAAACTTGAATAAGAAAGCTAAAGATAGGTGGGAATCCCCACCATGGATGGTAACCAGAAACCTCCTATAGAATTTCCATAGACTGATTTATTTATAATGCAGCTGGCTCAAAGAACAGTTTTATAATGAAACTGCAAGATGACTCCCAGCCGACAAGTCAACCTCTGTTCTCAAGGTTGATTCCTACCCCCTGGGAAAATTGATTGCTGATGAGAAATACTAGACTAAAAAAAAAAATCCTCCCACATTGATTCCACAAGTCAGATCCAATATCTTTAATACTTTCCTGGAAAAGAAATGAGTGGACATTCCAGGGTTTATGACAAACTTTGAGAATGATTTCTATTATGTAAAAGCTTTGAAGGCCAAAAGAAAATTGATTTCTTTCCAACTAGAGATCATAAGCAGGTTATCAGGAATGAAATAGTCTATCCTAAATTTGGCAGGAATATCTCTGTGATTTTAATCCCCCATGATTGGTTAGGATATTTGGCTTTCTCTCCATATTAGGACTTATTTTCCTTGTATATGTATTATAAATATCTGTGTTACTATGTTATTCAGATTTTTGGGACAAAATTCCTGATAATTTTAAAACTACCAAAGTTATTTCTTCCTGTATCTTATTACTGAGGCCATCTTAGCCTAGTTATTGACTGGTCAACCTAGAGGCAAATCCATGCTGCTCTTTGAATCTGAAATATTCTCTCAAATTCTCTTGGGGCTTTCCATCTATTTGACATAAGTTTAAGATGCTACTCACACTTTTCTGAAGGTAAAGGAAATATGTGTGCACATAAATGGCCTAACAAAACACATCACACCTGGGGTTGGGGATATAGCTCAGTTGATAGTGTGCTTGCCTTGCATGTACAAGGCCCTGGGTTCTAATCCCCAGCACCACCAGGAAAAAAAAAAAAAAAAGACATACATCTGGGCTGGAACAGTTAACTATTTTCTTTCCTCTAGCATATTAAATTTATCATATATTTAAATGGAATATCCTGGGTTTTCAAGAATACTACTATGTCACCTTTAAACATGAATATATTTATTTCCTTCCTTGCAATTTTATATCTATAATTTATTGCCTTTCTGTCTAGTTGAGTTCCAATTATTTCCAAACTTTATACCTCTTTATTTTTCAAAAGTTTACTGTCATTTCTTGAAGAACTGTCAAACTGTTTTCCACAGTGGCTGCACCATTTTACATTCTCACCAAAAGTGCTTGAGGCCCCAATTTCTGCATGTATTTTCTATTATTATGGCGCCCTAGAGAGTGTGGAGTGGCATCTCATTGTAGTTTTGATGTGCGTTTTCCTGAGGACTAATGACGTTGGGCATCTTTTTCATTTGCTTGCTGACAATTTATATATCTTTTTTGGAAAAGTCTTTTTTTTTAAAGAGAGAGAGAGAGAATTTTAATATTTATTTTTTAGTTTTCAGCGGACACAACATCTTTGTTTGTATGTGGTGCTGAGGATCGAACCCGGGCCGCACGCATGCCAGGCGAGCGCACTACCTCTTGAGCCACATCCCCAGCCCTGGAAAAAATCTTTTAGAAAGTCATTTTTGCAGTGTTTATTTTTAAGCATCCCAACCTCTACCTCTTCCTGAGAATTAGTTCCGTGTCTTGACAGACCTTTTGGTTTTGTAAATGTACCAGAAATATTACTGTAGTTATATCTTTCTAGCAGGTTCTGACAGGACTTTTAGAAGCAGTCTTACAATTTTCCTAAGTTTCATTCACATCACATGAAGGCAGCAACTGTTGGAATATATTTAGATTCCATTAGGGTGCATTTTGCTATCACAATGAAGTCTCTTATGAATAATTTCATCCCATCAGTTATCATTCCTGAACAGTACAGATATGACAGCAACCTTTAGGTGGTGCTCTTTGGTTAAAAATACCCTTCAAACAGCTTCAGTGCATAGTCCATTGCATGTGTATGTGTGTATACATGTGTGGGGGGGCTACTCGGGATTGAACCCAGGGGCATTCTATTACTGAGTTATGGCTTCAGTCCTTTGTTTTTGTTATTATTGCTATTTTTTAACTTTCTTTTTGGTACTGAAGAGCAATCCAGGGACGCTTAACTGCTGAGCCACATCCTCAGACCTTTTTTGGTATTTTATTTAGAGTCTCACCAAGTTACTTAGCCAGGCTAAATTGCTCAGGCTGGCTTTGAACTTGAAATCCTTCTGCCTCAGCCTCCTGAGCCATTGGGATTTCAGGCGTGTGCCACCATGCCCGGCCCTTATTTTTTGAGACAGAATCTCACTAAGTAGCCCAGGCTGGCGTCAAACTTGTGATCCTCCTGCTTCAGCCTCTGGAGTAGCTGGGATTAAAGGCGCCTGGCACCCTTGAATATTTTTAGGAAAATCTTCCAGGTTTGTTCTGAGTCCTTCTTATTCCAAGTCTACTGCATAAACTAATGGCCAGTTCCCTCTCCTCCCACCTCATCATTTTCTACTAATCAGGCCTCCCAAAGACCTCCCTGACTCCCGACTCCTCCATGTTTCCTTGGTGGGGTTGCTGCTTCCCTTGTGTCTGGGTGCTAACCACCCAACAGGTCGTTGTGCTCAACTCCTCCCAGCTCATACCTCGGGCATCCACCTCCTCCTTACCTACTTTCCTCCCCTTCTACTTCCTTCTTTGTTCCCCTTTGCCCTTTTTTCTGCCAACTCTTCATCATATATTTCCAGAACCATCTACTCCTTTCCCCTTATGGTTCCAAAGAGTTGATGTCATTTGGAGAAATTGTTCCTTGTCTAAATATACTAACATGCATTTTCCTTGCAGCAGACTTGATCTTAGCAACTGAACCTTATGTTCCTAAAGTCTAATCGCCTTTTTCAGTCACATCTCCACTAACATTTAGTGTCTTGTCCCAAACTTTATTTCTCATCAGCACAGAACCCCTAAGTCCCTTGAGGAATCTTGCAGGACTAGATTCTTCTATACTTACAAACAAAAACAAAACTAACTGAAAAATATTTTAAAATATTACATTTTCCAAAGATTTTACTAAAGCATTTATTTTTTTAAACAAAATATACATTCAATCTTAGATTTACAGCATATAGAAATAATTTATCTGAAGCAATTTGCATTTTTAAAATTGCTAATATTGCACCCAACAGTATAAGTCTTTGACACATTGCATCATCAACCTTTCCCACAATTCAAAAACAGGAGAGAAATCTGAAACTGACAAAATTATACAAGCTAACTTTTCTGTAAAAAAAGAGAAACATACAATTCTTTTTATTTACAAGATAAAAGTTGTAAACGTTTAGAAATTCCATGTAATAGCCACACATTCTTTTATTATACCTAGAAAATACATTATAAAATTACAATTATATTTTTCTGTCCTGTGTCATTTATACATGTGTTGTGATTTCCTCATAGAAATGCACCAATGTGAATAGTCACAGCCTAATGGTAAAGGTGAAAATTACTCCCCAGCCCCACTTTAAAAAGAATTGTTGAAAATACTTCTGCATCTTCAATAGAACGTGGAAACTAGTGTGTTTCTTCTAGATCCATTTCTCACCTAAATGAGAAACGGCTCTAGAAGAAACTATTACCTTCTGGAGAATATTTTTAGTAATTGCCTAAAGTTACCTTCAAAGTTCAAAGGTTATGCTGTGCTTCAGTCTTAGAAATGAAGTTCCCTATAGGAAAAATAGTAGAATGAATCAGACATAACTTTCCTATGTTCTTATATGAATACATGACCAGTGTAACTCTACACCAAGTACAAACACAAGAATGGGAAGGTATACTCCATGTATGTATGTCAAAATTCATTCTACTGTCATGAATTACCAAAAAGAACAACAAAAAAGAATAAAGGTTATTAAAGTATATCCTCAGATTGCCAAATAAATAAATAGATACCATATATTTAGTTTTAAAAACTTTAAGTGTGATTACACTTAGTTAAAAAAAAAATGAAGGAAGGAAGGAGGTTCCCACTAACCTCTTCCATCATGATATATAAAGAGTACGTTTCTGTTCAAGGCCCTTATAAAATACTTTATGTGTAGGCAGGCATAAAAGTTTGCTTTTTAAAAGACAGTTTTGTGAAATGTTCTGCAATTTACCATTGATGTACCCAAGATTTTTCTGCTTAAGCTTTTTTTCTCCACTATACACTTGATCTTTCAATTGCTCCCAGGCAGCACTAGGGAAGGCATCCAAAGGACCCCTGCATTTTAGATACATTCCTATTCTATGTAGCAGCAACCTCTCATTTACCTTGGTAATCAAGGCCAGTCACCCTAAGGATAGAGTAGCTTCTTCCTCCCCCCACACCATATATCTAGTGGGGTAAGTGATATAAAAGAACACTGCCCTTCAAAGGCAGGCACACTAATATTTTTTGGTAGGCATTCTTCTGTTCTTTTTAAAAAATTAATTTTTATTTGACACACAGTAATTGTACATATTTATGGGATACTATGTGATGATTTATATTTATTTACTTGGGGCTGGGGATGGAATCCCAGACCTTGTGCAGTGCTCTAACCCTGAGCTAGCCCCTGTCCATCACATGTTTCCATATGTGTACACAATGTGGAATGTTCAAATCCTAGTTTGTGTATCTCCTCAAACATTTACCATTTCTTTGTAGTGTAAACATTCAAAATCTTTTCTTCCAGCCTTCTCGAAATACATTTATTATCATTATAAAGACCCTCCTATGCAATAGCATGCTAGAATTTATTTTTCCGAACTGTACTTTCTTAGTGCCTGTTGATAATATCCTGTTTTCAGAAACTTTTTTAAAAAGTCTCTGATTACTTGGGTGCTTAAAAAAAGGTAGGGAATCAAGTCCCTTGGTAGTAGAGGAAGTTGCTAAAATATGGATTAGTAAAAATGTGTAAAGTGCAGCTTAACTTGGAAATAAACCAAAAACAGACTGAAATCTTACACTTATGAAAACAGTCTCTGGGAAATTCATGCTTAAGATCACAGACAGGAAAATTTAATTGTCATTTTACAATGCAATAGCATTGGAACTGAAATAGAAGACATTTTCTAATTCTGTTACCCTAGATTGAGTCTGAATTGAAACGTTCCCTTTGAATCACAAACAACATAACGAGATGTATGACAGGGTCTCTTGGCTTTGCTATTGCTCAACAGCTCAACCCAGATCCTTTCTTATAAAGGTTGTTGTCTTCTGTATCTTTGCGACAAATTCAGTTTTTTTTTTTTAAAGTTCCTGAGAGTCTTTCATAAAAAAACAGACATTTCCGGGCGTGCGCGACCCGCGAGGCTGGCGCTCAGCTCTCCACCGTGCGCCGGTACTCGGCCGTCCCGTCGGCGATGATGGCATCCAGCGGCGAGCGCTTCTTGCGGATGCTGCGCCCCGACGAGATGAGGTCCGCGTAGCCGCGCTGGTGCGAGAAGGCGTAGGCCGAGCGCCTAGACGACACGCCCCGGCGAAACACGTTCTGCCGCCGCTTCCACTGCTCCTCGGCCTTCAACCGCTTGCGATGCTTCTGGATCTGCAGAAGGTGGGAGAAGTGGGAGGGATGAAAATACAGGTGAGGGCATCTGGCCAAAAGGAGCAGGGCAGAAAGGAGCGATGGGGCATCTAGGGCGGATGCAGGCATCACTGTTGTGTCCCAACCTTGAACATGAGGACGTGGAGAGCAGGGGCGGTTCCACATTCTGGCAGCTGGAATTCGGGACGAGTCCCACTTTCCCTAAGCTAGTGCTCTTTCCATGTCACAGATCAGATTGGTACAGGATGAAGAAAAAACTATGGGCCTCTTGTCCTCGTTGCTACTGCATATTTTTGTCACTGCCAAAGAGAGCTCTGGGGACAACTGAAGGTTGCCTGCCTAACATCTGTTCTCTCCTTTTTTCTAGTGAAAGTGATTTTATACAATTACCCCTCCTCCATACAGCCACATCCCTGAAGGGAATGGCCTGATTGACTTCCCACCATAACTAATCCAGGAAGGGGCCTGGGTCCCAAATCTGGCAAATGAGACCTGAGGGAAGTGTGCTGGGGCCCCTGGGTGAAGCGTTCGGAGGAGCTTAAAGGAAAGCTACAGAACGGTGAGAGCCTCTTCTCCCCACACCCCACTTCCATCTGACACATCAGATGTGATGCTGGGAACTTCTGTGGTGGCTTCCAGCACCAAGATGATGCTAATAATGAAGACACCAGCTTCCGAGGACATAGAAGGACCCAAGTTCTTTCTTGGCAACATTAAGTTTCTTAACCAATGTAGTGTGAAGTCTAATTTTTATGCATTATTGTTAAGACATTTTGAGTTCACAGCTTTCTGTTCCTTGTTACCCCAAGGCTCCTTCAAGGTGGTGATATTTTGCTTTAAATAAACAGAGAAAAAACCCAGACTATTTACACAGCAAAATGCTAACACTTGTTAACTTGAAGGGGTAAATATATGAGATTCACTAGTTCACTCTCCCTCTTTGTTTACATTTGGAAATTTTTTTTTTTGTATTTAAATGCAGGCAAACTAAAAATCCCAATCCCAAGCACTTATTTGCAAGATGGAGTTAGAGAGGAGGAGTCATAAAAATCATTCTAACCAAACTTCCTATAAGGTTTAAGGTTTGCAGGAAAAGTGCTGTTGGGAAACACTTTGGTTTCTGTGGGGGACACTCAAGAATTAGAGGAGGACTGTATCTCTGCATACCTTATCACTTTCCGATGGCCAAATGGTCATTGACAAGAAGCGGACAGCTACAACGGGCAATAAACACACTGCAACAGTCAAGATGATGGTCAACCAAATGTACGGCTGCCTCAGGGCATTGGAAGCGGTGCCTGGAAAGAACAGGGGAGTAAGTCACATGGTCCCTTATCCTAAGGGCCTAGTTCATATTCTGTAACCTCACATTGATTATCCATGGTAAAGTTTTACAACCAGATTGGCTTCCTCCAAACAGCAATAATTCACCCTTTGTGTATTTTTTAATATACCCAGAAGTTATGTCCAAATATAAATAATGACATTTGTCTGCTCATTTATTTTTGGGATTTAGAAAACACTAACCTGTAAATTGAAATGCAGATGGCAAAAGAACATGTATCCCAGCGCTGTGAAAGTCAAACATGATGCCAAAATAAAGTGCTATGCTTCCAAAAATTGAAAAAGCATTCACAAAAGTCCAGTAAGAAGTATCCAAACCAATCTGTTGGGAAATGAGAGGAAAACAGAGCACTCATTTGGGGAATTAGCAAGAAAGGAAAGAACTAGGAATTCTGAAAATGGAATTTTGTGTTTTAGGCATGATTTGACTTGAATACTGAGCAATCAGAAACCAAACTATCCTTGACTCAGGAATGAAATAGGGTTGGGATAAGGGACAAAAATAGCACTCATTTTATAAAGTGGTAGAGGTTCAATTGGAGGGAGAATGGGCTGTGCACGCCAGCCTATTTATAAAAATACAGGTGCCAACGGACACAGTTGAGGGAAGCCACACACCTGGAAATTGACCGTTATTATGAGAGCCGAAGCAACAGTGACAGCAAAAGACTGGTAGTCTGAAGGTGCCTCTCCATCTTGTCCCACAGTTTGCAGATAAGCTCCAAGAGGAATGAAGAAGAGGACCATGGATGTTAAGATTCCATGTAACAAGCTGATGAAGAATTTCTTGTAGTTGAATAGTAAGTCTCTTTGTCCCACCACGTACAACCCAGGGAATCGGAGGCTTAGTTTGTCACTCACATCCTTAAGGAGAAAACAAAATTAGAGTGATATATTGTCCATCAGGTCAAGAAGTCAGAGATATGCTGCAATCTGTATCTCATAAAGAATTGTGACTTGCTGTTGAGTTCTAAGAAGATAAACTGAGTGGAATAAATCCTACAATATTTCTCTTGTGCTGAGATCAATCATAGCTTTAATCCACCATTATTTAATAAATATTTAATATTTAATTTAGAGAGGGACTAGGTAGGACATTATTATTTTTCTGCTTATGGAAAATGTTAAAAATGTAAGGAGAATTTTTTTCTTACTTCCTTAGAGAATATATTTATATTCTCTCTCTCTCTCTCTCCCTCTCTCTCTCTCTTTTCTTTTGTGGGATGAACCCAGGGACTTGTGCATGTGAGGCAAGCACTCTACTAACTCTACCATCTGAGCTATATTTCCAGCCCCTTTAGAGAATATATTTATATTGCTTTGAATTCTTTGGGAAAAAATATTCCCATACAAGTTGGTAAATTAATTTTTAATTATTACCTTTTATTTATTGAGGCACCTTCTCTAAGAATTGCTACTAAATAAAATACAGACTAATTTGGGAATTAGACACATAAATTTTGGAAAGTGTTAAAATTTATTTTTAAAATGAGAACATTACTAATATAGAGATAGACTAGACTCTCAGGTGTCTAAACAGTCAGGTCTCAGTGTCTGAAAGGAACATGTAAGCACTGCCAATGAATTCAAGTCACAAAAATCTTCCTTTTTTTTTTTTTTATTATGAAACAAGAAGTATAGCAGTTGTTGCCTGACAGCAAACTGTCCTAGGGTTTATTCAGGACAAAGTGAAAACCAGAAGAATGCACTCAAGTGTTTGCTGTGACCTCTCTAGCAGGAGTTCTACCCAGAGCTCCCCCAGCCCTTGGCTCCTACCTGGTCGAGCAGCCCCATGAGGAGCACTGGCAGGCTGGAGTACAGCACGTTGTACAGTGTGATGAACCAGTCCTCGTATGCGGTCTATGGGAGGATTAATTAATTACAACACTTTGTGAAACCAGTTTAGAAGCACACAAGTACTATTTAAATTTTGGTTTCCTTTTATTTTGCAAGGCCAGATTTCTATAAAACGATTTTATAAAATAAAATATGCTGGAGATATATGTAAAAATAAAATAGGCTTCTGAAAGGGATAAAGAACACTGAGCACTCTGGTTCCTTACATGGGATACAGGAAACAGGCTTACTCCTGACAAGAGTTCTATGCAGTTCTGCCTGGAAACAGGAAGTAGGCCCCACTGTGCCAGGCTCTCCTGTTGCTCAATCTGAGACCCCTCTGACACCACAGCAATGTGGCATAGCATCAGAGAAAGTTCAACACTATGGGCACTGACTCAGGTTCATTTTTACTCATGTATTTTTCTGCTACATCACCATTTTAACATATTAAATATGTGCCCCTCTCATTCATCAAAAACTAAGAAAGAAAAAAAAAGCCACCACCACCATCAAATAGAGGAGTGATGTCAATAGCGCTATCATTACCTACAATTTCTATATCCCTTTGCCTTGGTCAAATAGAATTTTACACATTCACAGCTGAACAATCTGCGATCAGTATTTTTAATAACAAGGTAACATGAAAAATAATTTAAAATGAAGAGAAATATAAGCAAATCCTGTATCATCATCCAAAGTAAATAAAAATATTTTTAAAGCACCAGAAACATTCTAGAAAAGTTATACTCTTAATTATGCTCCCAACTGTGAGAAGACATAGAACTCAAATTACAAAATAAAGAAACAAATTTATGCCCGTTGTGGTGGTGCACACTTGTAATCCCAGTGACTCAGGAAGCTCTGGGATATAGCTATGGGATACATGTTAGCCTCAGCAGTTCAGTGAGGCCCTAAGCAACTTAGGGAGACCCTGTCTCAAAATAAGAAACAAAAAGGTCTGGGGATGTGACTAAGTGGTTAAGTGCTCCTGGGTTCAATCCCCAGTACCAAAATAAATAAATAAATAAATAAATAAATAAATAAATAAATGTATGTTTTTGTAGAACTAGAGTTTTATTCACTTAAGAGAAAAGCTCTACTAAATAAAAAGTAATGAAAAAAAAATGTTATTTTACCTGTGCTGAGTAGCCATTGAAGAAGGAGTACCAGAAATGAACCAAAGTAAATGCAAAGTTTTTATAAAAGAAATATCGAAGGAACTTGCACATCCTTATGTAAGACCACCGGCCATGCACCAGCAACAGCCTCTGCAGATATCTGAACTGAGCAAAGGAATAGTCACTGGACATGACGGCTTGCATTCCTTCTTGTCCACTTATTCCAACACCAATATGCGCAGCTATATGACAGAAGGAGAAAATACTGAGGATCATAAGCTGATTTTAAAGCAAAACATCAGATAATAAAAATGTTTCCACAGCAGGACCAGGAATGTAGCTCAGTGGTGGGGCGTTTACCTCGAATGCACGAGGCCCTGTGTTCAATCCCTAGCACCATGGGGTGGGGAGGAAAGTTTCCACAGTAAAACAAATAACAAAGATGTACAATTCATGGAACAATACGTACAAAAGCTCTTGCTCCCCATCTTCACCATCCAGCCCGTGAACCCAACTCAAAGTCAGAGGCACATGTTGCTTAACAAAGCATGATAGAGCCTCCATAAATATTTGTGAAAGGATTGGGTGGGTGGTGAATTCCATTTGGATTATCTGCCCAATTTAGAAGCCATCCCTCCCACCCACAGGGTGAGCCCCAGGCATCCACTATACAATCTATGTCCCTGTCTCCTTGACCATATCTGGGTCAGCCACCAGCAGATATATCATCTGGACAGATACTACAAATGGGCTTTCTCAATCTGCTTTCTATCCCATTCTAATTGGTGAGGTAGGAAAGCAAATTAAAAAGCCCTATATTTCCCGGATTGCCTCACACCTAGGTTCTTGTGAATCAGTTTCCATTGCTTAGACCCACTTGTGACTTTAAAGCAAAGTGAACCCCTTCCCTTTTTGAACTCTGGAGCAGAGTTCATATCCATTCCCCAGCTGTCCTAATGTTGATAGGCAACTGCAAAGGCTTTTTAACTGGGAAGCTGTTCAGAGCAATATTAAAGGTAAAAACTCCTCTGGGAAAGTGGCCGGGAGGTCAGAGACTCAGCCTGGAACTTGCTTCTCCAGTTCATCCACAGCTTTTGAAGGCACCTAGTCTGCTACATTAATTGGTTCCTACAAAAAGTACACACGGGTGTGTTTCCTCTACTAAATCCTAACTGGTAGAAAGCCCAAGCTGGGCAAATCAGTCTCTTTCTTGATATTCTAGAACTACCATTCTGGAGTTTGTATCTGGAAATTTAACATGTAAACTATTGAAGTGAGAAATGAATATATTTCTTTCTGAAGGATTCTGAGAGGCAGAGGAATAAAACAGGGAAGGAATATAGACAGAGGCAGTTAGACAGACAAGACACTGGGTTCCTAGTGCAACTCTAGGTCCTTGTCCTAACATCTTCCTTAGGCCTGCTTTTTTGGGGCAGTGTGAGGTATCTTAGTTATCTTTTTAAATTAATTAATAATTGTTTCTCTTAAACTCATTTTGGCTGTCTTCCAATACTTGTAATCAAAAGAGTTTTAACTAAGACCCTCTTCAACTCTGAAAGGCTTATTCAGGGCCCATTATGACCTAAGGACATCATTTCTTACAAGGGGGTAGGTTTCTAGAGTGGATACAAATTAAAAGTCATAATTTTGTTCATCTTTCCAAAAATCATTAAAAAACATTTTTGAGTTAAAAGAATTGTGAATTTTATTAGTTTTAAAAGTCATGAATGTAAAGAACAAAAGTGAGATCATTTGGAGAAAATGTGTTGGAGAACACAACGACCCTGGCTCGGACCCTGAGAAGTGACTGCCAACTCCGCAGAGTTGCCAACTAGAAAGAAGCTTCAAAAACCCCACCCTAATTGCAGAACCCAAGGTCTGGAAAATTCAAAATAATTGTCCAAACCTATGTTTTCAATTATACTTTGCAATTCTCAAAGAAGATATTATATCTCATTTGGCATTTATGATCTCTTTCAAAACACATACACACACACATTTCTTATGACCAGTTGTGACTGCCAAATGCTCTTTCCACCAAACTATGATCCTTTTTCCTTTCATGAACAAACCACAGAGGGAGTACAGAGGAGAGGAACCCTGTCCAGGCCTTGGAACCCAATTCTTCAACCTTTTCACTGTGCAGACCAAGGACAGCATGTGAAATGAACACTGGCATGGTTCACACGGTAACAGGAGGCAACTGAGCAGACGCACTATAAGGCAAAACTGGCCCTTCCCCCAAAACATAAGTATAAGATTTTCCTGAAGTTCCAAATGGAGTGTGAAATTCTTCGCTGGGAGGCATGCCTTCAACATTGCCCAACAAACTGAATATTAAAAGGCTTTATTTAATCTCTCTGCCTTCATTTCATCTCTCCTGTAGTTCATGTGTACTCTCGGGGTCTTTGCCCCAAAAGAGTCAACCACAGCCTAGCTGGTATAAGATATCTTCAGGCACAAAACAGGAAGAGGGCAGCCTCTGAGAGTCTATAGACACTTTCTAGGGAAAAAACGTGGTGGTCAGCAGGGCACTGTGGCACACACCTGTAATACCAGCGGTTCAGCAGGCTGAGAAGTTCAAAGTCAGCCTCGCAACTTAGTGAGGCCTTAAGCAACTTAGCAAGACCCTGTCTTAAAATTAAAATAAATAAATAAACAAAAGGGGCTGGGGATGTGGCTCAATACTTAAGCACCACTGGGTTCCAATCCCTGTTATCAAAAAAAAAAAAAAAAAAAAAAAAAAAAAAAAAAAAA
>NW_025999990.1:11558880-11588926 GCF_001458135.2 Marmota marmota marmota | reverse complement strand
AAAAAAAAAAAAAAAAAAAAAAAAAGAAAGAAAGAAAAGTGTTGTTCATGATTCCCTCCATTTCTACTAGACTATACTGCAAAACATGAAGCATGTTAGCTAGTGGTCAGATTGTTTTCAACACCTGAATTTCCCTCCTTTTATGACCAACAATTTCTTCCTGTATATTGTTCTCAAAATTGTTAGAGATGGCAGCCTTTACAGAGTACAAAAAGGCACCAATACTATTTTGATAACATCTAAGACCTCAGCTTCCCATAATCTCATCCCAAATACGTGATCTGTAATTTATATATAAAAGCACCTAATATACAACAGAGCTTAATTAAAAATGTAAAACAACTTAAGAAAAAGAGTTCATCTTGGTTGACTTTGTTCTACCTCCTCGGTATCAAATGGTTGACTCAGAGGAAAAAACCCTCCAGCTTGAATGGTATAAATCTGCAAGGCAAACGATCCCCTGTCTCTTTCCTCCCCAACATCTAAGAGTCTGCATTAAATTGAATAAAAATAATGTTTGAGTTACCCTAGTTACGTCAAGGATGTATAATGGAAAATAAACTGGAGCTGGCTACAGAAGAAAGAAATAGATTTAATTCAGAACAAAGAATGCCACTCATATGATAGGACAAGCACATGCAAAAAGCAGTGGAGAGGAACTAAGCAGCTGGTGGCAGCAGATATATGCATTGATAAAAAAGCAAGAAGACATACGTCATATAGATGACTCCTGGGGAAGAAGATAAAGTCGGAATATTCTTAGTATCTATCAAGGAGAAGAAGGAGGAGGAGGAGAAAACTGTAAGAAAAGAAAAAGATGGCCTCATGAGTCACAACATAGCTCAATTAAGATCTAGTTATATATAATGCATTTAAAATACCCAGCACAACAAGACATGCTTATATATGTACAGTCATATAATAGTTCACCTTAATAACAACAAGAATAATAATATCACAAAGCTAGAGGTGACATTGGAGATATGTTTCTTGTTTTCAGATGAAAAGACAGGCCTGATCATAAGCCCAAATGCTAAGGTCTCATTAGTTTGGGTATTTTCATTACATGATATAAACTGAGCATCCCCAGTTGCAAAATCCCAAATGCCCCAGTTTTTGAACAGCGTTTTTGAACAGCGTTTAAAGAGTCAGGTCTATGCAAATTTTCCCAAATTGAAAATTTCTAAAATCTGAAACATTTCTGGTCCCAGGCACTACACATAAGGGTTATTCTACCTGTCTTCTCTTATAGTGCTACAGGGAGAGAAGAGGACCAGACTCAGACATGGGCTGAGGGCCACAGGTTTGTTGTGCATGCTTTACTACCAGCACAACTTTATTTCTCCACACTAGAACTCAGTCCATTAGCGGCAAGTACCGAGGGTCTTCCATCCAGTAAAGTGACCCAGGGTGGTCTCCTGGGAGGTCAGGCATGATGGTGAGACCATGCTGGAGTTTTATTTCAAAGTTAAACATGTTACTTCAGACTTCTATGAGGTGACCCAATGGTAAAGTTCCAATAAATTTGCCAAAGGTAAGAAGAAAGCCCTCGAGAAATGCTCAGATGAGAGAGAATAATATTCCCAAAATGAATACCAGAGAGAGTTCACCAGTTTATGCTGAGCTTCGCAGAACTATTTGCAAAACTTATTAAATATCAGGGTTTTAAATAAGCTTAAAGAAATAAAGGAGAAGATCTGGCAAGAGGGGGAAAAATCACACCAAACAGGAAAAAGTAGGAAACAAATAATGATAAATTCACCCTGGAGAACTCATCTTCTGCTGGGCATCCTAAGTCCCTCTGAGAGTCCTGCCTCCTGGATAGTCTGTTGGCTTCCCCAGGGCAAGGGCATGGGCACAGGCGTGACCCAGTGCCTTTCTTAAACACCAGCTTTACGAAAACTTCCACAATGAAAGCTGAAGAAATGACCCCCCACCCCCAAAACTCTCCTGCTATTTCTAGTTGGGTTTTATGGGCCACCTGGGCGCAACTCACTCTTGATCATGTTCACGTCGTTGGCTCCATCTCCAATGGCCAGTGTGATGGCCTTCTTGTACCTTTTCACCAGGTCCACCACCATGGCCTTCTGCTTGGGAGTGACGCGGCAGCAGATGACAGCGCTGCACTCGCAGGCCAGGTCCACAAAGTTCCTCTGCCGCTGCTCTTTCTTAACTTCGAGCCTTCTCTTGCTTTGGGTTCGAATCCGTCTCTCTTCTTTTGTCCTTGGGAACTTCAGCTTCAGAATCTTATTTCTTTTGGTCTTTTTCTCTAGAAGAATCTCATTCTGCGAAATCATGGAGAGGATTGAGGTCACTTTAGTTTTTACACCAAAGGTATCATCATTTCCAAGACTTAAGTTGCGTGAAGGAGAGTTTGTGGATTATATCATTGGTTATATTGTTCTGATGACAGAACATTTATGACATAAATCTAGAGAATACAAAAATCTATAAATAACAAAATGAAAATTACTCATTAATTAATAAACCAAGACAACCACTGTTACCTATTTGGTATAATTGCTTTCATATGTCCTGTAATATTAAGCTTCAAACTTGGGAAATCACACCTGAATTTATAGGCTAAGAGATTTTTAAGTTGGCAATTAACAAATATGTAACACCATCTAAAATTGGTCCAAAGTGAACTTTTTTTCATTTGAGCCAAAGACCCAGACACACTAATGGTACCTACCAGCCAAGAACCGGTGATGACTAAAGCACGGTTTTCACCAGGTGGGAAAAAAGGTTCGTACACAACAGGTGCAAATTTTGCATAAACTCCACCTCTGTTTCTCTGGTTTTCCACCCTTGTATGAAGAAGAGAACTGGAGAAAAATAAATTGAAGTACTTAAAGTACAAAACCATAAACAGGCCCTACACTATTAGATAATTTTGACATTTTTTTTTAGAAAGAGAGAGAGAGAGAGAGAGAGAGAGAATTTTTTAATATTTATTTTCTAGTTTTCGGCGGACACAACATCTTTGTATGTGGTGCTGAGGATTGAACCTGGGCCGCACACATGCCAGGCGAGCACGCTACCGCTTGAGCCACATCCCCAGCCCCAATTTTGACATATTTAAAAAAAAAATTCTGATAAAGACAACTTAAGACTTATCATTTAATCTATTTTTAAGTGGAATCATATAGTATTTATCATTTAGTGACTGGCTTATTACATTTAATAACGTCTTCAAGATTCATCTATATTATAATGTATGTCATAATTTTTTTTTCCTTTTTAAGGACAAATAATATTCCATTTTTTATTCAACCATTCTTAACACTGATAGACACCTGGGTTGCTTGACTCTTGTGAATAGTGCTGTAATAAATATGTGTATGCATATATCTCTTCAAGACCCTGCTTTCAATTTTTTAAAATGTTTTTTTAGTTTGAGTATATTACTCAGAAGTGAGATTGCTGGATCACATGGTAACTCTATTTCTAATTTTTTTAAGGAATCCCTATACCAGTTTTCATAATGACTACGTCATTTTACATTCCCACCAGCAGTAGATAAATGTTCCAGTTTCTGCACAGCCTCACCAACACTTGCTATTTTTTTTTTCTTTTTTGATTGTCCCCATCCTAATAAAAATGAGATGGTATCACTGGTTTTAATTTGAACATTGTTTCACAAGCTTTTCAGCCATTAGCATATCTTCCTTGGAGGAATGTCTTCTAAAAATTCTTTGATCCTTTCTTAATTGGGTGACATATAATCTTATACTATGTGGCACCAAGTTCTTGGTACTTCATAATTTGCCAAAAGCAACCAAAGGAAGAAACAGGCCACACTGTGTTCATAAGCAACAAAGGGAAGGCAATCTCCATCTAAATTAATACCCTGGCTGCTGTTTGGCAGAGAAAAACTAACTTCCCCGTACAATTATGTCTGCTTTTAAAAATTCTCGATACTTTATATCAACAAATCATTGATAAGATGACATGTAACACTTCTATGTGATAGAAAAATGAGTCATGGGATTTTGGAGGGAAGGGGCCTTCTTGCACAATCTTTTCATGTTGCAAATAAAGAAATCAAGCCAAGAGAGGTGATGTGATTTGTTTGCAGCAAGTTGATGGGAGACTTTCTCCGTTCCTCATGCACACCTCAAAAGCAGGTTTCTCAGACTTGACACTGTTGATGTCTTTAGACAGATAATTCTCTGTTGTATGTGGATGCTTATTTTAGGAAGGACACATGTAGGATGTTTTATAGTATCTCTGGCCTCAACCCACTAGAAGCCAGTAGCACCCCTCCTCCCCTGTTGGGACCACCAAAGATGTTTGCAGACATTTCCAAGCAGTCCCTGGAAAGCAAAATAACCCCCACTCCCTGATTAAGAACCATCACACTAGAAGATTAGGTATTTATTATCCCTCTTCCACATTCACTTAATTCTCATTTTCAGTTGGAAAATCAGTTAAAAATCAAGACAAATGATAAAAAAACTGAAAGTGAAGAAAATATGAATTTATTTAAGCTGTTTTATAGGAATCATCATTTCAGGCACCATCTAGAAAGATAATTCATCTCTCTATAAAGGGAAACTTGGCTATAAGCATGATCATAAAATTTATTATTTGCATAAATTTTATCTTTTAATTTAGCTTAGGGTCTACTTTTAAAAGAGAGACCAGAAATTTATTAAAGCCCCCATCTACAAAAAAATAAACAAAACCATATGGTAATTAACCATATTGTTTGCAATCAAAAACTACTTAAGTAAACATATGAAGCATTTATTTGTCCGTTGCTACCTTTTAAAACCTAAAAGCTCAAAGAGGCATGGTTTATGTGCCTCTATTCAAACAGGGCTGATTTAGATTATAAGACTACCAATTTTGTCTAATCTAGCAGAGTGCCTCTCATACTGGAATGACTCACAAAAGCTTTATTATCATCATTAGAAAGAAGACTAATAAGGACTAGCAGCCCAGCAAGTGTATACATTAACAGCTTAATCTGACCTTGTGCCAGCCTGAGACAGGCCCTATAGGATAAAGCTTGAGGAATAAGTGGAACTGTAAAGCCATCATGGTAACTGTGTACATTATATTTACAGCTCTGTAACAAGACAGGGACTTTTGCATCATATGTTTCCAGGTCTTCTGCAACTCTGATTCAGAGATGACCAATGTTCTAGCATAAGCTAAGGTTTGAAATACCAGGATTGCTTCCTCTAGCTAGACTATAGATGACAATGTAACCCTTCCAAACTTTCCTTCTGGGACAAGGTGGTGTTTTTCTTTTTCTTTTTTTTTTTCCCCTCTCATTTCACTTTCAAAAAATAAAATCCCTCCAACAGACAAAACATAAGTCATATTTATTTGCTAGTGATACCATAGGCTCAGTTCCCTTCTTCAGCAGACAAAAAAGCACCAAGAGCTCTAAGGAATGGAGGAAGTGGCCTCGAAAGGTTTCCTTAAAACTAAAATGTGATCAAAATAAGACTGCACCATGATAGCTGGGAACTGCCCGATGTTCTCTTGCTTCATTTAAGCAGGAGGAGAGACTGTCTCAGGTAACATACCCCCACCCCTATTTCTCCATCTGTGCTGCCTCTGCCACTAGTGTTGCCTTTGTGAAATGAGCAGCTGCATGATCTCATGCCACAGGCCCTTTACTTACTTTATATCTTCCCCATAGCAGATAGTGGTGTCTTCTGTCAGAAGTTCACAAGCAAATCCTATGTTTTCTGCAGTTTCTACAACAGATAAAAATCAAGTCCAATGTCATTCCTATTGTTGAGTTAAATAATTTCCATCTACTGCAGGTTGAGCATCTACTATTTGAAAAGCTCAGGACCAGAAGTATTTTAGATTTTTGAATTTTTTGTTCTTTTTTTATTTTGGAACACACACACACACGCACACGGAGATGCTGTGATGATGAGACACAAATATAATTATGAAATTTATTTTACATATTCCTTATATCCAAAGGCTGAATAGATTGAAGGTAATTTTGTTTTGTTTTGTTTTTGTTTTGCAGTACTGGGGATCAAACCCAGAGCCACTTACGTACTAGGCAAGTGCTCTATGACTAGCTACATCCCCAGTCCCTGAAGGTAATTTTATAGTTATTTTTAGTACAGGTGCATTTTGACTGTGACTTGTCACATGAGATCCTAAGTGTGGAATTTTCCACTTGCGGTATCATGTCAACACCCCCAAATGTTTCAGATTTTGAGCATTCTGGATCTCAGATTAGGGATACTCAACCTACAATGGTAATTTCCTTCAATTCATGAACATGATCAGATTCAATCAAATACACTATTTTCTATAGCAGTGCATAGAACTCTTATAAATAAGTCAATTCCTTTCCCTATAATAAGTGAAAGTCAAAGTCTGGTTTGAGATGTTTTTAATAATAAATTGCTATATTATCAACTATTTAAATTGATTATTTAATAAATGAATGTTCATTAAAATACTGACATGCTCTGAACATGTTGTTATGTTATAAGGGGAAGGATAATGTTTCCTCAGTCCTCACATGGGGTGCCTACTAATGACACGTTCCCCCTCCCTTTTTTTCCATAACCACCCATTTGGTAGTTATTAAAGTCCAGGGCTGTGCTTTCAGACTGTGTAGCCTATTGATGATGGCAGAGAAACAGACATTATCCAGTTTCCTGTGAAAGGCTTGCAGAACAAAGTATGGATATCAAACAGCAACTTATTGAGCTCTAAATTTAAGAATTAAAAACTTTGCTCAGGTATAAAATTTTAACTGTAATTTCCAAGCCATAAAAGGAGCAAGATAACAAGAGTTGATGTCATTCAGCACTTTGTGTTCTTCTCTACGCCCCCAAATGGCAAAGCACTAGGAAGACAGAAGGGATCATCTTTCAGGATAGGAGTGCACATCTGGCCGAAGAGATAAAGACAACCAGCAGGATGCAATTGGGAGCTAAATCATAAGGAATAGATTCTGCTTTAGAGGGAGTTCAGAGAAGGACATAATCAGGGAGGGATGGGATAAGAGGAGGGTTTTAAGAGAAAATCTCTCCCTTCCAAAGAAATAGCTGGTGTCCCTACAGGATGGAAAGTCTGAGAAAGTCATCGGGGGCAAAGGAAACAGCAGTTTTAAATATTTGTGAATTAATAGATACACTTCCCCACATAAATGAGTTACCCTTTTTGTCTCCAGTGAGCACCCAGATTTTAATGTCAGCTTTTGCAAGTTTTGATATGGTTTCTGGGACCCCATCCTGCAGTTTATCTTCAATAGCTGTAGCTCCCAATAGCTGGAATGTACATTTGAAAAGAAGGAATTAGCAAATAAACCAAAAACTGTCTGTAGTTATAGTTCGCCAGCCTCTAAAGAGAAGGGCTAATTATGTACCCCAATTGGTGTTCTACCACAGCCAGTGGCCAGCATGGCAGGGAAGGCTACCACCATGCTTCACACTTACTGCAAAGCAAAACAACCAAATATTTTTTTTTCTTGGAGAATGAACTAATTAATTAGCTGAGACAAAAAAAAAAAAAATGCAAGTACAAAATCAGACATTAAAACCACACTATTATTGTGTACTTGCTGCTTTATAGATATGAGCCCATCCCTCTGGCCAAAGGGAAATACTGGCTATTGAACATTTTTCCATTAATCTAAACTCTACAGGCAATAAGAACTAAATTTTCAAAAATTTCATTTAGAAATGGTGGGGTTTTTTTGTTTCAATATTTTTCAAAACATAAATTGTTTCAGTAATTTTCACAAATAAATAAGTGCTGGTTTGACATCCTATAAAATCATAATGCATTTTAATAAGTGATATAAAAATCATGGAATTAGATTAACTCAGAACATTTCTCTATAGGTTCTTCTCTTTTGGTTTCTAAAATGACAATATCTATTCTGTTATCAGAACAGAAGAAATTCAAATGACCTACTTTCTTTGTTCCAATTTCATTTGCTGGAGTTAGAATAATCTTTCAAGCATGAGATCAAACTGTAATAAAACTTAATAAAAATTTTGCTTTGTTTAGAATATCAAGGAAACATTATTAAGGTTAAAACTCACAATTAAGTCTCTTTCAATCTCCTCATATACTTTATCCAAAGCTTCATCTCGGTTGGTTGAGGCCACGCTGGCTGCCATAAACTTTTTATTCCATTCTGCAAATTCTTTTTCTTCAATTTCTTTGTAGCAAAGGCACAGGGTTCTAAGAGTTTCATTCGCAAAGATCTGTTTTATTTAAAAGACAATCCACCGATGCAAGAATATTTAATTTTATGTAGTTCAAGGTCAAGTTTGAACTCTTACTTTGAAGTAATGTACTAAGAGAATTTTAAAAGAGACTATGAAATGTGAAGGATTCTATAGAGGAATTAAACTTTGTGTTATAATAGACTTTGTTTTTTTGTAAGCATCACCAGGGTTCCAGGACTATATTTCTACTTCCCAAATTGGAAGTATACCTTTCTTCTAAATTAAGTCACTAGAGTTAAAAAAAAAACAAAAAAACTTTTTTTAATGACTAAAAATAACAGACAAAAGGTGTAATGATGTTGTAAATACAGACCCAATAATTTTATAACTTGTTCCCACAAACTCTGTTATAAGTCCAATCAACTATGAACTTGCAACCAAACACTAATCCTCACACCAATTCTAAAATCCATGAGCCATTGTTAAATCTGAGATCAAACATTTTAATGAAAAAGAGTATTTGGAAATTTGAACAGATTTAAGCCACTTTTAAATAACTTTAATACGAACCAGTAAAAATCTTTTATTATTTCATTGTTACTTCTTATCTAGCCAAGATGTCAGAACTGGCCCAAGCGAGTATTCACTTTTCAGAGATTTTTTTTTGAAAGGTTCTATATTTGGTTGATTAGATTGACACTGTCACACTCTCATGAGAATTCATCCATTTTAATTGCATTAGCATCAGCATCAGTACCTAATCTGAAAACGTGACCCCACTTGGTAAACAACAGGTTTATTAAGCTTCTCTCTGAACACCTTTGGCGGGCTCTGAGCCTCAACTGATGGTAAGAAGGAAGAAACCACCCTTTATTAAGTACCTCCTAAGTGCTGGGAATTGAGCGAGATGCTTTCTTTTACAATGACCTGCCGTGGTTGGAATTATTTCCTTCCTCTTTCACATGGGAGATTAACGATGCAGATGATATGATAAGTATTCTTTTTCCCCACACAAAACTACTAAAGAGACTGAACTGGGACACGAGTTCTCGCTGATCTCCAACCTCACTGCCATCAGCATGCAGAACCAAAACCATTTGAGGATGGGTGGGCAATTCCCAAAGTGCAAGTTCAAAACCATTCTAGTGGTGACAATACCAATGGACTGTGCCCACAGCTTCCTAAGATAAGGACTTTGAAGTAATTAAGACCAAACTGTTTTGTGAACAAAGGTGTCAAACTCAATGATTCAGTGGGGGTGGGGTGTGTGTGTGCACACCCGGACTCTCAGCTTCCTGGGAGGCTGAGGCAGGAGGACAGCAAGTTTCAGGCCAGCCTTAGTGAGCAAGACCTTGACTCAAAATTTAAAAAATAAAAAGGACTGGGGATGTTACTCAGTGGTAGAGTGCTTCCTATCATGTGTGAGCCTGGGTTTGATCCCCTGCACTGCAAAAACAACAAACACCATGATCCAGCGCACTGCTTTCTTAACTTCTGCCAAACAGGAATGTACCTAGAAGAGGGTAGAGCTCTAGGAAGCCACAGAGATGGTAAGGTTACAGCTTAGCATAGCTGTAGCTGGCTCAGGATAACTGGAAGAGAGACTAGCCATTCCTGTGGGAGACCAACCTCGCACATGACTGAGTTAACTCCCCTGCTGGGCGATGTGGCGTCAGGCACCCATGCTGCTAGACTGCCCCACTCTTCTAGGGTTCGAGTGACTGTGTCTTTGTGCCCCGGCTGTTTCTTGCTACAGCCCCATGGGTGAAGCTATGCTCACCTATTCCTTTGTAATATTACCCCTTGCCCGGTTTAGGATAGAATGTTCCATGGAAGTGCCTTGAGTGTGTCCCCTTCTCTTACTGTGCCCTTGGGTGTGGCCTACATAGATGTCAGTCAACCTGCTGACAGTGGACATCATGAACATAGACTCAGCCCCCTGAAACCTGACCCCTTGCCTCATTTGAATAGCTTCTCTTCAATAAAAGGGATCCGCGTGTGTTCTCTCTCTCTCTCTCTCTTCCTGCAGACCCTTAAGGTTAGAGGAGCTGTCATAGCGACCCCAAAGAAAAAGGTATTTGTGTCTCTTGTGTGGTTATTTTGCACAGCCCAGTCAACCCAGTTCAACTGGAGTGACCCCTGAGCCTTTTAGTCACGAACAGAAACCCAGCACATTCCCCTGCATCTGTCCTATAGACCTGGATGCTGGGAAAGGGCTGGCTCCACGGTCATTTCCAAGAACATCACCAGCAAGGGAAGAACTAGAACCCAGGTGGCCACTTTTCTACTTTGGTGATGTTTCCACCCAATAACACCAGAGCCAGGGGAGGGTCAAGAGTTAAGAAACTTAAGAGACAGCATCAGAAACAGAATCTTGCAAGAAGAATGAAAGTGAGACTTACATCCAGGGAATCCTGTGTCTCTTGCTTTGTAGGATTCATTGGATGTAACCGTTCATAAATGACAGTGTCAGCACCTTTACAATACAGCCTGATGTTGCCTTCTGGGGCTCTTACTGGGAGTAAGGGAAGAAAAAACACACAACAAAGTTAAGTTTGATTTCTTCATAGAAAACTACATTGATAAAGTTACTTTGAAGTGTCACTGTGCTCCTAATTCACCCATCTTAAAACAGTCAATGCATCTAGAAGTGCTACCATTAACAAAGTTGGTAAGCCTTTGTCTACATTGAATGTAATAGCAAAATGAATATGAATGTTTCCATATCCTTACTTACTTTTTTTTTTTCTTTTTTGATACTGGGGATTGAACTCAGGGTCACTCGACCACTGAGCCACATCCCCAGCCCTATTTTGTATTTTATTTAGAGACAGGGTCTCTAGGTTGGTAAAAAAAAATGTGGCATATATACACAATGGAATATTACTCAGCAATAAAAGAGAATAAAATCATGGCATTTGCAGGTAAGTACATGGCATTAGAGAAGATAATGCTAAGTGAAGTTAGCTGGTCCCAGAAAACCAAATGCTGAATGTTTTCTCTGATATAAGGAGGCTGATTCATAGTGGAGTAGGGAGAGGGAACATGGGAGGAACAGACAAACTCTAGATAGGTCAGAGGGGTGGGAGGGGAAAGGAGGGGGCATGGGGTTAGAAATAATGGTGAAATGTGATGGACATTATTATCCAAAGTACATGTATGAAGACACGAATTGGTGTGAATATACTTTGTATACAACCAGAGATATGAAAAATTGTGCTCTATATGTGTAATAAGAATTGTAATGCATTCTGCTGTCATATATAAATAAAAATTAATTTAAAAAAAGAGACAGGGTCTCAATGAGTTGCTTAGCACCTTGCTGTTGCTGAGGCTGGCTTTGAACTTGCAATCCTCCTGCCTCAACCTCTAGAGCCAGTGGGATTACAGGCATGTGCCACCATGCCTGGTGGTATCCTTACTTACTCTTTTAACAAATATTTAGACACTGGTGTGGTGGCACACGACTGTAATTCCAGCTACTGGGTAGGCTCAGGCAGAAGGATCACAAATTGGAGCCCTTACTGGGCAACTTAGTAACAGCCTGTCTCAAAAAATAAAAGGGGCTGGAATGTAGCTCAGTGGTAGAGCACCCCTGGATTTTAAAAAGGTACAGACTGCCTACTATGCACTGTCCTGAACTAACTGCTTTCTTCCACAGGATTTTCTATGTTCATACAAACCAGCAGGAACTTTTCTTACCTATCAACTCATATTACTTACTGCCTCCAATGCTCAGGCCATAACATGACTCCTATGAGTGTTTTCTTATTTTTTTTTTAATATGTATAATAATTCAATCAGCTTGATTGTGATCAATAACTAGACTTTAGGTTCTCCAAGGCAGATGCTAGGCACAATAATCAGTCCAGATCAGTGTCAGGCACTCAGAAAGCAATTAGTAAAATGGGAATTCAGTACACAGGTAAACCTATAGGTTTCTATGGGTTAAACATTCACAGCACAGTGGAGAAGGTTTGTGGACACCACCTTAATCAAATGATCCAAACAGACTTCACCATGAATGAGGCAAACCAACATTACGTGCCTTCTAAAGTGTCACTACCACAATGCCCAACCTGATATAATCCTGAGGGGACAACAGATCAACCAGGCTGAGGGACATTCTACAAAATAACTGGGCAACATATAATAAATGTCAATATATGGAAGATCAAAACAAGGTTGAAGAACTGTTTCTGATTCAGACTCATGATCACCAGATACCATGTGCCACGCTGGATTGAACCCTGGACCAGAAAAAGATCAAGGTGGAAAGAGGGGAGTGAATAGAGAAAGAGGGAAGGATAGAGAGAACCAGAAAAGCCATAAATAAATAAGTTTCCTAGTAAAATTTCCAGAAGTCTGTGTATTAGATGATAATGCTGTATCAGGTTAAATTCTCAGATTTCCATCATTCATACACACGGAGACATACACAGAGAGACAGAGAGAGGCACGGTGGAGGAGGCAGACTCCTGTTCTTAAAAAAGACTTATTAACCTATTTGGAGGAAAGAGGCATTGGGTCTGTAACCTATTCTCAAATGATTCAAAGGATACTAATATATAAACAACTGGTGAATATTAAACAGTACACAACAGTCCTTTAAACCATCCTTGAATTTTTTTCTGTAAATTTGAAATCCTTTCAAATTATTAACTGGAAAAAAAAATTAGGAAGCAATCCTCAGCTCCACTTGGTGGCCTAGAGGTGCGATTTTGATTCATTAGCACAGCCTCGCTCAGAAGAGAGGTGTGTAAGCTGCCCACAGCCTGCAGCTGGGCGGGCAGCGGCTCCACCGCCCTTCAGCAGCCCCTGCGGTGGAGAACAGCCCCAGCCTCTGCCAGGTGCAGATGCACCGTCGCCGCCCCTTGGCACAGTGACGTGGTGAAGTGTAGAGAAACAACACCCCTTTCGGAAAGTCTGTAGGAATCTTCCAGGAGCCAAAATGGTCCTCTCATTACCTGCCTTATCCTGGCGTCACCAAATAAAACGGGCAAAGACGACACTGCGTCCAGCCACTCGCGGTGGACCTACCAATGATAGACATTCGCTTCCGGTCGCTGTTGAAGTCTAAAATGGCAAGAACACTGTAGGTCCTCTCGGTGCCCAGCTCGCTGATGGTGATGGTGTTCTGCGTCCTGGCGAGGAAGGCAAAGCCGAAGTTCCTGGCGGCATTGACCAGGGCGCCCTCGTCGGGAGAAGCCGCCTGGTAGTTGATCTGACCTAACAAGGGAAGGAGAGAAAACCAGAAAAGCTGTAAAACTAAATGCCCCCCACTGAGGTGCCTTTGCACAGCTGAACACATTCCCAAGACACCAGCCCTGGGCTCCCAAGGATCACACCAAAATTAAAACTTGTTAAATTTGGAACTATTGTTTTGAATTGTAAGTGGTAATAGAAACCAGAAATAAAACAACTAGCCAAGAAGAGGGGGCATTCCCATAATTCTGCTACCCAGAAGAAAACGCTATCGACATTTTATCATGACATTCAGTCTTTGAAAAACGCCTATTCCTGGAATAGTTTCTATCATGCTGGGTAGATATTCACAACCTGGTTATTTTAATGTTATATTTAAGCAAGTTGTCATATCTTTAAAGAGTCTTCATAAACAATCTTTTAATGAATGTGAACACGTTGCCATTTTCCCCTTATTGGCACTTAGTTTTATTTCCAAAAACTTTGGCTCTCAAAAATAACATCGTAAACAGGGCACAGTGGCACATGCTGGTTCCAGAGGCTGAGGCAGGAGGATCACAAATTAAAAGCCAGGCTCAGCAATTTAGTGAGACTCTTTCTCTAAATAAACTATAAAAAAAGGGCTGGGAATGTGGCCCAGTGATTAAGTGCCCCTGGGTTCAATCCCTGGTACCAAAAAAAAAGAAAAAAAAAAAACATTGTAATAACTATTGTGCATGTGTGTGCAAATATTTTCTGTCTCTGTTTTTTTTTAAGGACTGGTTCATAGTAGTGAAACCATTGAGCTAAAGAACATTGATTTTTTTCTTTCTTTCTTCCTTTGGTGGACTGGGGATGAAATCCAGGCCTCATGCCTTCTAGGCAAGTGCTCTGCTTCTGAGCTACACCTCCAGCCCTACATTTATTATTTGAAAGCCCGTATTACTAATTTATTTTTCAAGAGGGTCATGCCCATTGATCCCACTTTTAAAAGAGTGTATTTATTTCACCACAGCTATAGTCTCATAAAAAAAAAAAAAACAACTTTGTCCCTCTGATCAGTTTCTTTATTTTTAAGAATTAAATAGTGGGAAACTGCTTTCTATTCACAGGGGACAAGGATACATTTCACAATCCTGGGTAAAAGAAGCCAGACACTAAAGAGCACAGATTCTGCTCACGTAATCTGAAAAACTGACAATGCTAATCCCTGATATTCAAAGTTAGGAGATCATTTTCCTGGAGGGATAATAACTTTAAGGAATACGAAAGGGATTTCTGGGTTGATAGTTTATATATTTTCTTTGTTCTAATTAGTTATACCGTTTTTTAAAATAAGTCTGGGTGCCCATAAAAGGCTATAAGCTGTGGATAGCCATGGGCATGACTCTATATACACATTATACTGCAGTTAAAAAGTTAAAAAAAAAATACTTTGCCTACCCAAGATTTTCTATTTTCTTTCCTAATTATTCTGCTTCAAAGCAACATAGCCGGAGGAATTTTTATGGAAAAGAGTATTTAGTTTTCCAACACAGGGTGACCAGATGCATACCATGGGCACATGGGCAGTTCTTCCCACCTCAGTCTGCTTGGCAGGGCAGGCTGCTCCAGGGCGATGACATAGAACTAAACTGCCCTGCCCATTCTCCTTCCTTCTCAAGCTGCTGCAGATAATTTGTTCTAATTAAGGCATCATTAATCATTTTCCAATTAATAATTAAAGATAGCACTGTAGGCTGTTTATTTGTTCATCTGGAAAGTTATACACCAGAAGTTATAAATGTACTTTCTAAATCCAGCCATTCTACAAACATGCACAAATGCCAGAGGCAAACTATTTACTCAGAGCTAAGCAAGCAGCAGTGAGAACAAAGTGCTTCCCTTCACGGCGCCGAGACACCTTACATAATATTGACAGCAAACTTGCTTCCCACAGAAGCAAGAAACAAAATAATAAAACATGGCAAACTTTCCTTGAGTAAGGCAACTCTATCTGGAGCCAACACCTTGATATCTTTATCATTAAATAAAAAAGAAAACCCTTCCATTATGATCTGTAATGGAATCACAGACGGGCTGACTAGGAAGACCCTGTCCAAACTTCAACCTTATGTTTGCAAGAAGAAACCTAGCTAACAAATGCCTTTACTGTACACTTAAGGCAACCAGAGAGACATTCTTCCCTTTTACAGACTAATTTGTGCATCGTGAAATTGATGTTTAAAAAAATGCTAAAATCAGAACTGCCACCTCTTATAAATTCATTATCCTAATCTCCTCACTTCTTCTGGCTAAAAACAGGATCTCAGATCTTCCACTCACCAGCCTTAAAACCTTCAGATGTCTCTTTCCCCACAATCCTCTCATCCCCTTCAAATCATTTACCAAATGTCTCCCATATTTGTGACTTTCTCATCCTGCCCAAGAACCCACCCTAATCCATGCCCCCAGCCTCCCCATGGGCTGTTGTCTCTCTGCTCTAGAATATCACACCCACTGTGAGGCTGAGGCCTCCTAGAGCCAGCTCTCTGCTCACTGATTCAAGACCTCCAGGCAAAGAAGAGGCTCCCAAGCCTTTCCCACTCTGCTCTCATAGGGCCTGTGGGTGAAGGAGTTTCCATTGCCCAAGGTTCCCACCCCAATGGCAGACATACACCTTCTGCTGCTATTCAGTCAAGCACTAGCCTAGGGGCTACTATGAAGGGATTTTGCAAATTTAATTTAGGTCCTACTCTGTTGACCCTAAAATAGGAAGATTATCCAAAGGTTCTGAACCTAATTAGGTGAGCCCTTAAAGGGCCAAGGGCTTTGCCTTGTGAGAGTGATTTGAATCCTGAGAGGGTTTCAATGTAAGGCAGAGTCTCTATCACTGGTTTTGAGGATGGGGGACCAATCGACAAGGACTTTTGGCAAGGACTTGAGGGCAACCTCCAGGAGTAGAGAGCAAGCCCATCTGATAGTCTGCAGGGAAATGGGGACCTCAGTCCTGCAACCACAGAGAACTGAATCTTGCCCCCACTACATAAGCTTGGAAGAAGACACTGAAATCCAGATGAGAACATGGCTCCACCTTGAGTTTAGTGAGATGCTGAGCAGAGAACTTGGTCACAGCCAAGCTCAGACTTCTGACTTACAGAATTGGGAGCTTATAAGCAGGTACTTCAAGCTGCCAGGTTGCCCTAATTGATTCCAGAGTAACAGAAAACTAGGGCAAGGGTCTCCATACATGGCCTCTTAATGTTTTTAACACACAGGCCACACAGACTGCTGAAGTCAGAAGTTTGTGGCCACATATATGAAAGGATTTCCTCCTTCCATTGATGATGTTATATATAATAAAAAAGAACTTAATCTCCATCATTCTTCTCTAACCTCCTGCACCTAGAAATTTAACTTGTCTTCATTCCCAGTGGCTGGATCAAGTGCCCATCATTTACTGACTGAAGGACTCCTCAGGACATATGGGCCTTCACCTTAGCTGTCAGTGTGACAAAGAGCAGCAGAATGTTATGTTGGAAGAGACTTTGGACATCAGCCTCCTTACTGCAACACTGAAGAAGCAGGTGTGCAAGAAGGACCCAAAACTGGGCGGGCTCACCTGGAACACACAGTCCAGGGCTCTGCCAGTAACATCCAAGTGGGAAAAAATTAAACTGTAAGATTAATGGGTATTGGCCTAAAATGTCCAGTTAGCACTCAAAATACTACCACCACTCAAAGAAAAGAAGAAGAGTTTTACTAATGAGTCAGAACCTAAGGGAAGCAGGATGCTTAAAATTATATTTCATTCTTATTGTGCAAGTAAAATTTGCTTGGCTATTTAAACAGACTTTGACCTCTGTTTTGGCAATTCATGACCTGGCGTCAGCTCTTTCCACCTGTCCCCATTCGCTGCTAACAGGATCCATCCCACTTTGAACTCTCACATCTCACTTTATTATACTATTAAATTCACCTTGGAGAAGGGCCTTTTTGAAACTTGCTGAAAGATATCCTATACGGCTTCTACATATTTAAGTTTTTAGGCCTGTTCCTTTCCTGGAGATTTTATATCAGTTACATATGAAACAAAGATAGGAATTTCACCGAGGGACTTTTATGTACTGCAGTGATTAAAGTAAAACGTAGAGAATGGGGTAAAGTGAATGAATGAAGAGAAGGCAGACTGTGCACCACCATAGATATATCAAAAGAATTCCTTTTGCTCTTTCTACAATGTCCATTTGTATCTAAATAATTTGTTATGTCCATATATGACAAAACAATTTGTTTTCATGATACTGTATGAATATGCTGTTAGCACAGTTGGCACAAACTGGATTTTAAAATGAACTTCAGCCTTGCTTGTTCCCATGCAAATGCACTTTCAAATGAGAAAGAGACCTTAAAGAGATCCAGGCTTTGGCTGATACGTTCAAGCCCAAAACATATCGGAATCCAGGAAGTAAAAACAGATCTCTGAAATCATTTTGTAGAAAAGTCTGTTCAAGTTTAAAGTCTACTTGCAATACAGATAAGGCCTGATTTTCACATTGGCAACATACATTAGTAATACGGTAGAAAGAGTTTGATTCTATCCCAATTCAAGAGCCAGTCATTACTTTTAATGATAAAGTTTCATTTACAAAGTGATAAACACATCCAGAGTTACGACTGTGAATCAGATGTAAACTTCAGAGAAATCTTTGTTATTCCATATACCATCTAGTGCCAGTTTGAGTTTACATGCAGACCATTAAACATGCATGGGAAGCAGAGCATGAGTTGTCTGCAAACCAAAAAGCTAGCCTCCAAAGTCTGAGATGCCAGAGAAATACTCACCATCAATTCTTTCCACCATGACCGTGTGGCAAACAGCAAGCAAGAAGAAGAACTGCCGGACCTCTGGTTCTTTCCCTGACTGGATTTGCTCGATAAGATAATGGTCATAAAATGCAAGTTTCCCATCAGCAAATGCATTCCAGCTAAAATCAACTTGCTGAAAGAAATTCAGAAGAAAACAAAAAGGCGATAAAAAAAAAAATCTGGATTAAAAATTGATACGAACTTTTCTTTGAAGTCAAGTTTTTAATTATGTAAAAGTAACATTTTGGATTTTAGCCCATTCCCAGCTTTATTTATTTAGTAATAGTAGGAGATTGAACCAAGGAGTGCTGTACCACTGACCTACATCCCCAGCCTGTTTTAAGTTTTTTTTGAAATTTTGAGATGAGGGCTTATTAATTTGCCCAGGTTGGCCTTGAACTTGCAATTCTCCTGCCTTAGCCTCCCAAGTAGCTGGGAATCCTGATGTGGACCACCATGCCTGGCCTTCTTTATTTTTTATTTTGAGACAGGGTCTCAATAAGTTGCTGAGGCTGGTTTTGAAACTTGCAATCCTCCTGCCTCAGTCCCCAAGTGTATAGGATTAAGGCATGTGCTGCCATAATCATGTTTGGTGGATTTTAGTACATTCTTGACTTATGTGATAAGAGGTTTACACCTATCTTAAAACAAAAAGCATCCTATGGTGGGTTGAATTTTGTCCCATTAATAGATATGTAGACGTTCCAACTGCTGGTACTTATGAATGTGACCTTATTTGGAAATAGGGTCCCTGCAAATGTAACCAAGCTGAGGCCAAGTGAGATTTGGATGGAAGGACAGGTGTCCTATGAGATAGACAAATCTGCACACAGAGACAGACACACAAGGAGAGCACAATGTGTCAATGGAGGCAGAGATTGGAGGCCTGGGTTTCAAGCCAGGGAACACCAAGAACTGCTGGCAATTATCAGAAGCTAGGAGAAGTGAAAGAAGAACTCTCCCTAGAACTTTCCAAGGAAGTTTGACTCTGCCAAAACCTTTATTTGGGCATATGGCCTCCAGAACCATTAGAGAACGAATTTCTGTTATCTTAAGCTTCCCAATTTGGGGTAATTTGTTAAGGCAGTTCTAGAAAACTAATATGCATCCCAGCAGTTCCTCATGCTAAAGGACTCACCTCTATTTTGCTGTGAGTGTGTTGAGAGGCATCTCGATGGTCTCCTGAGAAACAAACAGGACAAAACAAATTAAGTCGCCTTTACTTGTGTCCAGAGCTCCCCCCCCCCAGCCTATTCATGGATGGTTCTGAAGTTAACATAGTTTTCACATTTTTCAAGAGTTGGATAAAAATTAAAAATAAAGAATAGAGACCATATAAGGCCTACAAAGGTTAAAATATATGCTAAGTGACTTTTTGCAGAAATAATTTGCCACCCCCACTAGAGTTTCAAATACTAGTGCCTGTTCCTCTCTGTTCTTTTGGGATTTGAGCCTTGTCCTTTGAAATGCTATACCTGCCACCAGGTTCCTAGTCTTCCTCACTCATATGAAACCACATTCACAATATAAAGTTTTCCATAAGTGGAAAGAATACTCATGTGCTGTGTTTAAAACAAAACACATTGTCTTAAATTATTTAAAAGCATTCTATTTAAATATAGGATTAGCCTTAATGTTGCTTTTAAAGGTAAGACATATTTCAGAAAACTAGAAATCAATTTTACTAAAGTTGTGCTGAAAGACACATAAAACTTAACGTTATAACCCTTTTTAAGTGCACAGTTCAGTGGCATTAAGTACATTTACACTGTTGTGCAACCATCACCACCACATCCATCCAGAAGAGTGCTTACCTTGCATAATTAAAACTGTATCCATTAAACAATAATTTCTTATTACCCTGCCCCCATTCTCTAGTGACCTAGTAAATATTCTACGTTGTTCCTATGAATTTGATTACTCTAAGTACCTCATATAAGTGGACTCATATGCCTTTTTGGTTTTGGCTTATTTCATTTAGTATGATGACCTTAGGGTTTATCCACGTTGTGGCATGTATCAGAATTTCCTTCCTTTTAAGGAAACACATAATGTTCCACTATACATGTGTGTGTGTGTGTATATATGTATATACACACATATACATATGTATGTACATATATATGCATATGTATGTTGTATATGTAAACACACACATATTATAGATAAACACACACACATTCTGTTTAGCCATTCATCCATCAATGGACACTGGAGTTGCTTCTACCGTTTGGCTATTGTGAATAAAGCTGCTATGAATGTGGGTGCACGAATATCTCTTTGAATCTCTGATTTCACTTTCTTACAATATATACCCAGCAGTGGAATTGTTGGCTATTTCAATGTTTGGGTTTTTGAGGGACATGTACCTTTGTGTGTGTGTGTGTGTGTGTGTGTGTGTTACTGGGGATTGAACCCAGAGGACCTCCGCTACTGAGCTACATCCCCAGACCTTCTCATTTTGAGACAGAATCTCACTAAGTTGCCCAGACTGGCCTGGACATTGTGATCCTCCTGCTATGGCCTCCAGAGTAGTGGGATTACAGGCTTGTGCCTCTGTGCCTGGCAACGTGTGCCTGTTTCCATCTGCTGACCTCTCCCAGGCGTGTGTTCCCAGCAGTGTCCATTATGCCCCTCTAGCCCTCAGCTGGGGTGCCAGTGCCAGCAGCAATCTGTAGAGGGAGGGCACAAGTGACTCTAGGGTGGCAGGTTCAGCTCTAGGCAGCACCCAGGAAATGAATCTTCTACCATAATTCAACAGCCAACCATTCCTTCTGTTTCAGACCCCAAACACACCCGCGTCTTGTAGATAGAAGCATGTCTCTGAAATCATCTTGTAGACAAGATCATCTGAGCTCGCAGTCCACTTAGGAAATAGCCAAGGTCTGGCTTTCTCCCTCCTTCACACTCGCACTCACCATAGATTTGCCCGTTGATGCAGCACTTTTTAAAGGTCATGATGTTCTGTGTGAGTGTCCCTGTCTTATCAGAGAAGATGTACTGGATCTGGCCGAGCTGCTCATTCAGCGTGGTGGTTCTCGCCTTTGCAGGCGTGTCCTTCTCAGAATAGTACATCTGCAGGTCCCAGTTAATAAAGTGACTCTGTCCCAGACGAATTACTTCCACACTAGGAAGACAAAAGATCACTCTGTGTGGAGTTCTGAGCTGTGAGTGGTGGATTTTAGCCTCACTTGTGCACACAGGCCTGCCATCGACTGCTACAGGCTGAATGTTGGTGGCCCCCAGAACCCATATGTCAAAACAATCCCCAACACAATATTGAGGCAGAGCCTCTCATAAGTGATTAGGTTCTAAAAGCAAAGCCCTCGTGAATGGGATTAGTGATCTCATAAAAGAGCTTGCTTGCCTCTTCTGCCCTTTAAGGATGTGGCAAGAAGATGCTCTCTATGACACAGAGTGGGCCTGGGCCTTCATCAGATGCCAAAAGTGCCCACCCTGGATCTTAGATTTCCCAGCCTCCGGAAGTGTGGGCAGTATGTTTCTGTTGTCTACAAGCTACTCAGGTAAAGGCATTCTTTTGCAGCAGCCTGCACAAACTAAGACATCTTCAAAGAGACAAGCCATAGCCAGTGGTGGTGGCGCACATCTGTAATCCCAGCGGCTTGGGGGGCTGAGGCAACAGGATTGCGAGTTCAACGCCAGCCTCAGCAATGGTGAGGTGCTAAGCAACTCAGTGAGACCCTGTTTCTAAATAATATACAAAATAGGGCTGGGGATGGGGCTCAGTGGTCAACTGCCCCTGAGTTCAATCCCTGGTACCAAAAAAAGAAAAAGAAAAAGAGAGAGAGAGACAAGTCATGCGTGGCCGTGTGCTCAGCCTCTGAGCTCTCCTGACCAATTGTTTTGTCCTTCAGGTCATGGTCAAGCTGACTTTAGATGAGTAGGGTTTCCTCAAAGCATCCTGCTCACTATGACTTCCCACTCACTCCTGAGCACATCAGGCCACAGCCATGGAGTGCCATGTTCAAAATGCACAGCTCAGGTGACCTGGACCCCTGTGGATGGTGCTCAGGTGCAGTCATCTTACAGTGTTTCCCCATCATTCCCAGGGACAACTGGGATGGCAGTATTCATTTCTGTCTCCAGTTGTAGGACAAAGAGGACATGGGCCCACTAGATGACAGACTGCTGAGTGCTCTCATATAGGGCAACAGTCTTTTGGCAAATAATTCCTAAAATGTGATCCCTCACTGTGAAGGTGACACTTTTTTCTAAATTTTATTAGGTTATAGAATGTTCAAAAGAAGATATTCAAAAAGAATCATCTCAATTTTGAAACTAGAGGGGCCCTAGGGCCTAGCTCAGTGGTAGTGCACTTGCATGAATGAGGCTCTGGGTTTGATCCCCGGCACTGTACAAAAACACAAGCGAAACCAAAGCACCATAGGAATTAAACACATCTCAGTTAGAAGGAAGCCATTTATACATTCAGCAATAGTTAAGTGAGCAAAGGATCTTTTTATAACAAGTTAAACGATGGAAAAATAACTCTCTCTCCCTCCCTTTCCTCCTTCCATAAATATGTCCTACTAGGTACCAAAAACCATTCTAGATACAGGGGATATATCCACAAGCAAAGCAGAAGGAAACCCAGTCTGTTAGCAAGTTATCACCTGCGAAGGCACACAAATGAGAGACCCAGTAAACACGTACTTATTGGGTGCTGAGGGTTCTCTGCACTAAAGCAAAGCAGGGGAAGGGGAGATAGAGAGCAACAGGGAAGAGATGGTCTGGTCATAAGAGGGAGCACTAGGAAAGGCCAGGGGGATGAGGCCTGAAGAAAATGAAAAAGCAGCATTAGGCTATCTAGGGAAGAATGTACCAGGCAGAGATAAGAGAAGGTACAAAGGTCCTGTGGCAGGAAGGGCATCAAGGGTCTGGAGTGGCAGGAGCCAGGGTTAAGGGGCAGGACCAAGGGGTAGGGTTGGAGCACTGAACACCAGATCCCACTGGGCCCTGGGTGTGATCCTGTGGCCTTGATGATTCTATACTAAACGACACCCAAGCTGCCAGGGAGTAGAAGAAAAAACAGAGATACCATATTGATTTGATTTATGCTTTAAAAGGACCTTGATTTCCAAGAGAAATAAAGAAGTTACACCAGCCAAATTGCATACGGTATTATTTTATAGCTTTGTACAAAATAATCCATATAACAGAGGGCTCTCTTAACAAGGGAGCACTGTCTTAGACTCTTTTAGAGTAGCTGGGACAAAAGCCTGCCCCAGGGCATGATTTCCCATTAAAAGAGCAACAGAAAGAACATGTAATAAAATTAGAAACAAAACAAACGCACATATAATAAAATTAGAATAAAATAAATGCATCTAATTACAGGGGTGTGTGTGAGTCCATTTCCTCCAGGCTATTACTGATTGAAACCAAGAACTGACTCCACTGTCAATATATTCCAAGGCGTAGCCCCTCTAAAGTCCAACTGGCCAGTGACAATGAATTTGATAGGAAATAAGAGCAAAACAGGAAGACACAGCACCAGACAAGACTGCCACTTGTCAGGGGTACAACCTTGACTTTCTGTTGGGATTGGAACTGACCTTAAGATAAGAAATGGAACCTTGGGAGAGGGTGGAGTAAGGCGGGACACCTTTTCCACCAGGAGGTCTTAGCGGGAAGGTCAGTGGCTTCCACAAGTAAGCATGGGTGTGGCAGATGTCAAGAAGAAGGCTGGGGGTCAGGGGTGGAGGGGGAGTTGTGGCTCAGTGGTAGAGCACTTGCCTAGCATGTGAGAGGCACTGGGTTTGATTCTCAGCACTGCATATAAATAAATGAATAAAATAAAGGTCCATCAACATCTAAAAACAAAAAAAGAAGAAGAAGAAGTCTCCTATAAGAGGGAAGCAAGACTTGTGAAATGGAAAAGCAAGTTTTTCCATGACATTCCAAGTCTCTAACTTTCTCCCAGGCCCTTCTTGAAACCTAGGCTTTGGAACTCACTGAGAAGGAATCTTACCAAGTAAGTGATTGTAGCCTTTGACCTCCACTGTCAGTGGCCTTATCTGTAAGGATAGAAGGTACCTGGCACAGAGTAGGCCCATTCATTTCCTTCCCCCATCTTATCCTCAATTCTGAAATAGAAGTTATTTTTTTACCTATTCCTTTTGACCTTTGAAACTATTATTGCTAGACACAAATGTGCCAAGTTGGAAAAAGATACTACAGTTTTCCCTAAAAGCAAGAGGCCAAGGACAGGACAGCCTCACCTGACATACAGAGAGATGGGTACCATGGTGTTCAGCACGATGATGTAGCCCCAGAAATTCAGGAATCCACGGTAGGAGGGAGTGATGTTTTCTCCATCGTAGAGGTACCAAGAATAATTGCCAACTTGTGCTTCCCAGTAAGCATGGCCGATGGCAAGACCCGCAGAAAGCAGAATGAGAACAATAAAGATCTAGAAGACACAAAAAAGAGAAGATGGATTTCCAACCTGATGCACTTCACAGATGTTAACTAACCGTGTCCACACTGTGTTTAAGATAATTTGGTAGTCTGTAAAAATAATGCACTTAAAAGAGTATCATGAGAATGCTCTGAAAGTCTATTTGATTGTTATGATTGATGGGTTTATTCTACCTTACACACTTAAGGATTTCATCCCCAAAATTATCTTTCAAAAGAGAAGGTGGTATTTTATATTGAAATTCTTAGAGACTTTATATTACAGGCATTCTCCCAATTACTCTGACTCTGAATAATAACATGTGGTTTGGGAAAATACCTTGCCCTATCATGAAACACCTTCAAACAATGCTGAATTGGGATACTTATGGAAAATACTGAAGGAAAATTATTAAAAAAAGAAAAGAAAGAAAGGCAGGGCAATGCCACCCGTATTTGGGTAATTATTCCTGAAAGTACAATATCGTAAGGATTATAAAGGATTATAAACAAGATCAAGAAGCAATACAACAAGAATAATGTTGCAGAAATGTTGAGCAAATACTTAAGAGACAAATTAAAAAGTCAACTGTCCTAGTGTGGTTTGCGTATTTGGGAGTGGGGATAAAATTTCCAGGGACAAATTTAAGTTTCTGGGCACAGATTTCAAAAGTGCTATAACTCACAACAACTTGGCTCAGAGGAGAGATGATGGGCTCTGTGGGTGCTCTAGTCATGACCATGATGGCACTGAGGGTGAACGGGCCAAGTTCAAGTTAAATTTACATGACATATGAAAGCAGGGTTAAGGGCAGTTCTTTAAGTCACCATATTACTTTTATATGATTTTAAATAGGTAGATGCAATTACAGAATTCTAATTTTATGAGTCCTGAAGGTTTATGTAAGACTAAGTATTTGAACAACAACTTTATTTAGGAAGTTGGAGAACTGCTTGATATTTGGGGCCACCCTACACACAGAGAAGAATTAATTCAGCAGGCCTAAGACTGGTCTCCCCAAAAGTGCTGCTGCAAGGCTCACCCTGGGCTGGCATCTGGGAAGTTAGATTGTGGGAGGCTTTCCTGGCCCCTTATTTCTTATTCTCTGATAAAAGTGGCTCCTGCCTAACTGTGCAAACGACACAGTATATGCTGACCACCTGCTTTCCTTTGGAGAGTCTGGAATTTTGGTGCATGCCAGGCAGATGGCACCTACATGCCCAGCCCTATATTAAAAATCCTGGCCAAGAGTGTCTAATGGGCTTCCCTGGAAGACAACATTTCACACTGCTGTCAAACACTGTTACTGTGAGAATTCAGTGTCTCTTGTGTGTGACTCTGCTGGGAGAGGCCCCTCGACAGCTTGTACCTCTGGACTTTGGATCACATGCCTCTTGCCGATCTTGCCTTGCATCCTTTTGCTGTAATAAGGCAGAGCCTTAGTAAAACTATATGCTAAATCCTACAAGTGCTCCCAGTCTGTCATCCAAGGTGGGTGTGGTCTTGAGGACCCTCTCAACACACCTTTTGCCTTGCCTTACAATCGGATTTATATGGTGTATGTTGCACAAAACCAACAAGATAAGAGGAAAGCAAACAGCAATCAAATCAAGACTTCAGGAGCTCGGCCCTACCCACTTATTTCCCTAGTTTTTCAACTGGTCTCCCTCCAGCCAAAGGACTCAGGGGAGCCTACCACCAGAACTTCCCTTTCCTGGAGGATTTTCTTGCTAGAAATGTGGCATTTCCAAGAAAAAGGGAAGGCTCTTCCCCTCCACCCTCACTTCCCATTAGGGTGTGGAGTGCCCAAGAGTATTTCTATCCCATTTAAAGAGATTTCCTTGCATTAGAAAAGTAGACAATAAAATTAGAGCAAAAGACAGCAGTATATCCTCTTATCCACTGAAATGGAAAATAAATACCGTGTAAACCATGTAGTTCATCAAGTAATCAATTTTAGTTCTTTTAAATCTGGTTTTCCCACTGTTCTTCATTATCTTAGTGTCAGCACCTAAAAATGGAAAATTCAGTGGGATCAACAATTGGGAAAAATCAATTAACTAGCATGTCAATAAAATTAGTCTTTCTTTGGCTTCAAGGGGAAAAGGACAGAAAAGCAATTTCCTACTTTAAATCTTAATAGTTCATAGCTGATTAATTTTCTAAGAAACTCTGAAAGTACCTGCAAAGATTACCAGTCCATGGCAGACATCAGTATTTCTAATGACACAGCCACGTAATAGAATTTTATCAGCATCCAAAGGAAAACTTCTCTTTCTCCAGAAGAGTGTTCCTGTGAACTTATCTAGTCGGTTATTGGGTTCTTCACATTCAATAAAACCTTAAAAAAAAAGATATGGTTCACATAATCCCATATAAAAGACTTGTTCAACAGACACTCAAATCAAATAAATAACATTTAAAACAAAGTAAGATGCCTTTTGTACTAACCATCAAATGTTGCTAAGTTATCTTCTCTTTGGAGATACTGGTCTGTGATTTCCAGCGCCATTTTGAACTTTAAATTGGTTTCTCTAAAGAAAGAAGGAAAAAAAAAATTAAATGAACATATTTTGGAGTTCAAAAAGGAACATTAAAAAAAATTGCACAAAGTTCCATTAGGCATGCCTGGAAGTAAATTAGCTTGTTTTATCTTTAAACTCTTTTCATCTTGGAACTTTGAGTTTGAAGGAGGTTATACCCTGAACTAGAGAAGAATTCCTAATCTGGGAAGTGCTGGTCTCCTTTGTGGTTTGCTATTGTGGCAGTTAGGACATGGCCCGCCCACAGCCTCCTTTTCACTAATTGAACTAGTTAACACCAGCAGGCTCTGATGGACTGTTTTGTAAAAAAATGTAGTTTCTAATATGTTATCCGCACTAAGGTGATTATACAAAACAAACTTGTTATAGAAATTCTACTTAGCCTCTGTCAGCCCATTTTCTAGAATGAATAAATGAAACATGTGTTTCTGAAAAATATTTTTCTTTGGGAAAGAAGGTAGCAGCCTCACCCCCAAACCTGGTATACCCCATCCCCAGTGCAAGGGAAGGTTAACTGTGTGTGGACACATGGCAGCAGGTGGGGACAGATGCTCTCAAGAGGAAGGCCGAGTTGGACCCTGTGGGCACACCTACAATCCCAGCTACTCAGCAGGCGGAGGCAGGAGGATTGCAAGTTCGAGGCCAGCCTGGGCAACTTAGTAAGACCCTGCCTCAAGATAAGAAGGGTTAAGAATATGTCAGTGGTAGAGTGTTTGTCTAGCATGCGGAAGCCCTGGATTCAATTCCTAGCAACACACACACACACACACACCACACACACACACAAAGCAAGGCAGTTTTCTTAGGGAGCACAGCCCTTCACACATTTAACAAACACCCATAGGGGAATCTTCAGCTATTGGGAAGCTGACCATTAGGTTTTCTTTCATGTCTTTGTAAAGCTTTAGTGTCTCTCGCTGGTGGGATGATTATTGCTAAGACTGAATGTCAGCGAACTGTTCAACAGAGGAAGGAAAGACCTCATTTCCGATGACATGATTCCAGCTCTCCATAAGTGGCAGGTGCATCTCTAGGGTGTGAAGAGTAAAGGGCGCAGGGAGCAGGGTTCCAACTGCCACTTACTGTGTGACCTTGGGCAGGCTACTTCACCTCTCTGGGCCTCTGTCTCCTCATGGGGAAGGTAGAGGTAATAATAATGCTCTTCTCATAAGGTTATTAAAAAAATCAAATAAGCTAATAGGCAAAGTGCCTGTGATCTCTTAAGCACTTAATAAATGTATTGAGAACCAGTCCAAAACAGAATATCATTTTCTCTGAAGTGATAGCAACTAAGGGAGAATTTGAAATTACCTAATGGCAAAGACTTTAAAAAACCTTTTCCTTTCTCTGAAACAGATAATAACATTCACAGTTACTTCCATTTGTCTGGACACCACAGCAATTCACCAGGGGCCCAGGCACATAGTCTCCTTGAGAAGTAGGGAAAGGTGGGCAGTCCACTCTAAGGGTGGGGAAAAGAGGCCAGTGTACAGGGGACACTATCAGACTGGCAGCAAGTGACGGAGGCAGAGCCAGATGGCAGGGTCCCCTGCCCAGAGTGCACAGATCTGAAAGTAATGACCATGCCCTCAAGGCCGACTCTGAAACAGGCTCATCCAAGACGCACTCACCCATCTAGCTCGGCCGTCTCCACATAGCAGAGGCTGTTGGGCTCAGAGCTGGACAGCAGCAGAATGTCAGCCTGTTCAAAACAAAAGGCAGCTATCACACAGGGTCCCCAAGGTGACCTGATCATGAGCCAGGAGCGGGCAGGGACAAGAGAGAAGGAACTTGCTCACTTACTGGAATAAAGTCATTTTTCTTCAGACGAATGACATCTCCAACTTGAATGTCTTTCCACTTGGTAACTTTAAACCTAAGTGTTAAAAATAATGTCAGTTGTCAGGCTGGGGAAGTGGCTCAGTGGTAGAGCACTTGCCTAGCACGTGCAAGGTCCTGGGTTCGATCCTCAGCTCCATATAAAAATGAATAAATAAAGGTATTGTGTTCAACTATAACTAAAAAATAAATATTTTTAAAAAATAGTGTTAGTTGAACTGGGGAATCACTCAACAGTTGAGCTCTAGGTACCATTCCCAGTTTTAAAAAAAACAGTTTATTGGTTTTCTAAGTTTTAGGCTAGGGACCCCCCATTCTTTATAGATGTCAAAGATTCTGAAAGTTGTATAAATCGCAGGGAAAATGTTGGCTAGAAGTTCACCCTTTGAATGATGTAAGTACTGGAAGTGGTCTTGAGAATCATATTCATCTCTGCCGGAAGCATCGTGATGTGACCGATACATCAAGATATTCTTTCCACCCTGCCTCATGCAGGGAAGAGTCCATTGGGGGCCATGTCCACACGTGGCTGGGTATACTTGGCGCCCCCTTTGATTCTTGCTCATGGGCTGCTTCCCCTCCTGTCCTCCCTATTCTAGGTCATCCATCACTTGCTCACTCCCCAGGACAGACACACATGAGTGCTCCTCCATGGGTCACCAAGAATCCTCATGGGGCTTTAAGATTGGCTTCCTCTCCATTGTTTAAATTATCTCCTTAATGGGTATGTACCACTTTTACAATAAATCTAATGAGGATATTGATAAAAATAAACAAATAAATAAAAGTAAAAGATGACTATCTTCAGTAATAAACTCCATAGGAAATCCCCATTTAAATTTCTAACAAGTCAACATTTTAAAAAGTTCCAAACATTTGTATAACTACAAAAGATACAACTAATGGACATGATGAACCCACCATAAGTAATCATTTCAATTATTTTGGAGACAGAGATATAATTACTATACTTGTCTTCCAATTTGTTTATGGATAAAAGAAACCTGGAGATTGGAAAGTCATTATATATATATATA
>NW_025999990.1:11456310-11558860 GCF_001458135.2 Marmota marmota marmota | reverse complement strand
TATTTATATATATATATATATATATATATATATATATATATATATATATATATGCTTTATGCCCTAGTTTCCCAATTTTATGAGAATTTATTACATAGTTCCAAACTGCAGGAATTTTTAAACTTGGCTTATCTTTTAACAAATGAAATTATTTCATATTTCAATATCTCCAAGAGTGTAAATTAGAAATTTGTGTTTAATATGAAATTACAAATGGCACAATGGTGAGGGGTACGGTGGGATACACCTGTAATCCCAGTGGCTCAGGAGGCTGAAGCAGGAGGACTGTGAGTTCAAAGCCAGCCTCAGCAAAAGTGAGGCACTGAGCAACTCAGTGAGAGTGAGTCTCTAAATGAAATACAAAATGGGGCTGGGGATGTGGCTCAGTGGTTGAGTGCCCCTGAGTTCAATTTCAAGTACCCCTGCACCCCAAAAAGAAAAAAAAATGGCACATTGGCACCTTTCTGTCCCAACTCTTTGAAAGTACTAGACGCTATCTGGTGGACTGTTTGGTGTGATGTTCTGGTTCCCCATGAGGAGGCCCTGTGCCCTGCCCGACTGATGCCCAAGTTCTTACTGTCTTGACCCACTGCAGGGGTCAAGATTTGACCTAACTCTAAATTCAAGTCAACTCACAGCTACTCCACCTGTGCTGTTAGGCATGCCATTAGCTAAACAGAGTCGTGTGATGTTTATGTATCTCACCACTATTCACAATATTGATTCTAAATGATTTTGAAGGGAACTTCTAGATCAGAATCTATTTATCTGCAAGAGGAAAAAAAGCCATGTCAACATATTTCGAGCTTATTGGTGTCTATTTTTGAATTAGACACAGATTGAAAGCATGGCTACCTGGGTTGTTTTCCTCAGTGTCAACACATTTTAAAAAGTTTTTGAGCCTCAGTCACCGTTTTGAGCACTTGAATTTGAATTTTACCTTGAGCCTCTTGCTCAAGAAACAACTCATTACTGATCCCTGAGTTGATGTCTGGTGTCTCGGTCACCGCTGACTGCACTCACTGAACAAACACTGACTGAGCACTTTGTGCAGGCTGGAGGTGGGACAGTGTCCTGGAGGAACTTACAGTGCAAGACAAAGGGGAGACGCTCACATCAATAATTCCAATACAATTTATGTCATAATGAAAATAAAATGCTCTGGAAGTATGGGGGTGGAATCACTTTAGCTGGGGGACCAGGAAAAGTGTCATGACATCTGTATGAGCATAGCCCTGAAGGGATAAGCCCGGGAACAAGGAAGTGAAAGCAGCAAACTGCAGGCTGAAGGAGTCATGTAAATGCTGATGTGCTGACAAACGTGAAGCCCAACACGCATTCATACGTCGTCCAATGTGGGTTTAGCCTACAGGCCATGAAGGAGGACCAATGTCTTTGTAAATTAAGATGGCTTCATGGAGCCGGGCAAGGTGGCACACACCTGTAATCCCAATGGCTTGGGAGGCTAAGGCAGGAGGATCACGAGTTCAAAGCCACCCTCAGCAACAGCAAGGTACTAAGCAATGCAGTGAGACCCCGTCTCTAAATAAAAAATAGCGCTGGGGATGTGGCTCAGTGGTTGAGTATCCCTGAGTTCAATTCCAAGTACACATTGGCACCAAGTACACATTGGCTTCGTGGTGAAAAAGGAAAAGTACTCATAGACTTCCAGGTTTTAATAGCTCTTTCCAAATATGCAGACATACATTGCATCCTTATAACTGAGGAGACAAAGTACCTGCCATCCTTAATGACTTCACATGTTCTATTGTTGATCTCCTTATCCATTTTATGGCGAGCCTTTAGAAGAGAAATGAAGAAATGTTATTTTAATTATCCTAATACATAAAGCATCAATGTCAAAGTAAAATAAGCTTAGAGCAGGAAGTGGAAATTTGCATGAGAAATTCTTACCACATCGTCCACCAGGTCTTTGATTGCAGTGATGCCAAGTACCAGAAGTAGTGGGACAAGGGTGGTGTACCATGCCAGGGTAGAGATTTGAGGAATTGCCTAAACGAAATAAAAAAGACTTCAATACATGAAGGCAGAGCTGACTTACAGGTGACTGATGGCTGATTCCAAGCTGCTCGTTCTAATTTTCAGCGTCACGTAAGTCTACATCTGTAGAACACATAGGAAAAAGGTATTTAAGCACCCAACCTCTTTCTGGTGATTCTCTTCTGGTCATCTGGAACAGAGCCTGGAGGACAACGGCTCCTGAAATGATCTCACCGTGACTTTCACTGGACATCAAGGGGGTTTTCTGACATGATAACGACAAGTGAACTGCTCTGAAGTTTTGTGGGAATCATAATTAACTGAAGGGGTTCATGCTTAACTTTCAGGGAAGGCATGGAGGCTGTACAGAGTAGTTGCTCAGACAGTGATTTCTGTGGGCCTTGTGATGCAGGCAAAGTGGCAGCAGATAGTGGCCCTCTCTGAAAGCTGGTGATTAGATGGAGCGTCTTTGGGAGCACTTAAGGAAGTGCTCCCTTCATGATCATTGCTATTGGTACAGCCAAGAAAGGGGCTGGCCTAACAGGAAGCTCTACCTGTATCAAGACAGCCTTCCAGCTTGATGGAAATTTGGAAAGTAAGTTTGAAAAGATTTCTTGTGACCATCCTGTTGATTATTGGGCCATATCATGTGGTAGTTATTTGAAATTCAATTCCCAGGTCCAGTCCTGCTTGGATCTATACACATAGGCTTTGGGCCTCGGAGCAAATTACTTTGCCTCTCTGGGCCTCAGTTCTTCTCTGCAAAATGGAGGCTATGTTACCTCATTGAGTACAATGAAAAGACAGGCAAGGAGGGCTGGGGATATAGCTCAGTTGGTAGAGTGCTTGGCTCATATGCACAAGGCCCTGGGTTCAAACCCCAGCACCCCCCCAAAAAAAATTAAAAAAATAAAAAAAAAAGAAAGGCAAGGAAAGTGCTAAGTCTATTGCTATTATCCTGATGGGATGGCTACACCTTAAGGAGACTGTGGTGCAGCTCAGAGAGAGGAAGGTCATTTCCGCAGCACTGTGACTATGTGAATCTCTTCCCCCTTTAAAGAATTAAAGGAAAAGTAGTGCACTGACCACACAGTAGTACCTTGTAATCTGTTCACACACCTGTCTGAACACGCCCCTCAACAGCAGGACCATCCTTTATGACAAGTCAGTGGGTTTGTTTTCTACCAAATCTGTTGAGTGTCCACTTCTCCTGAGTGTCTTTTCTCTACTTTCTCTCCTCTCCACCTCATTCCCCCCTGGACACACCATTTTATAAAACTTTAGTGCCGGAATCCCAGCAGGAGAGCTGTTTTCCAAATCCAACTCTTACACATGGTCTTTGTGACCCACATGTCAGGTACTGAAGGCAGACTCATTTCATCAATTAGAGCAGCAGTTTCTACACAGATAGAAGTTTTGCTTTACAAACAATGAATCCTCTGCCACAATTAAAAACATAATCAGAAAGAAGGCTTTTTCTTATATTAAAAACCAGTTTGCAAAAATATAAGCTTGGAGCTGGGCACATTGGTACACACCTATAATCTCAGCAACTCAGAAGGCAGAGGCAGGAAGATCACAAGCTCGAGACCAGTTCTTGTCTCAAACCAAAAAATAAAAAGGGCTGGGATGTAGCTCAGTCATTGATTACTCCTGGGTTCATTTCCCCAGTACTTCCAAAAGAAGTAAATAATAACATAAACTTACGACCAAAATATTAATAAAAATCAATGATATTCTTAGGGAAATTAGGCAACTAAGTACAAAAATAGAGGACAAACACAAAAAAATAGATTTCATTACAAATAATTCTACAAAGTGAAGATTTTAGTTTTATTCACTTTGGGGATATCAGTTTCAATACATACATTATAAGAAATGAAACTTAAAAAAAAATAGAACTAGAATCGATTTCCATGCGTTTCCTTCCCTGTTCAAATACTGAGTGAGCTGGTTCTGTGGGTGAGGCACTACTTCCTTGTGTAGAAAGCTCTACTGTTAATACAGAACAGTTTCAAAACTGTCCACATTATGTGTCCCAAACTTAATGTTAGAAAGTCATCATGATTCACACAGATTTAAGATACCAAAGGGCATTACCTGCAAGATAAGAAGAACCAGGAAATAGAAGTTAGCTGCTCTCTTAAACTGCTCAAACAAATTCATTGGTAGGAAGGTGAGTACGTTGTACTTGTATGTTTTAATTGCATTACTCTGTTGGAAAAAAATAAGAAAGTTATTCTAAATGGTGCCATACATCCACATACCTGTAAAAGTCACTATATCCCATGGCCTATAGTGACCCAGGGCCATCCATCAGAAAGATGCTGATTTCCTGTAAGCCTTTAATTCTAGCCAGGCCTCAGAATGACTACTTGGAGTCTTATGTCAGAAGGAGGAACAAGATACAGAAGTGAGACTGGCCTTATGATCCTGCCCTCAATACTTTGACCCATGACAGCCTCTTAGAAAATGGGGTGAAGGCAGATGTCAACACAAGCAGGTCAGAAACACAAATACCTTTATTAAAGGGGGAATGAAGAAGACCATGGAAGAAAGAGTATAAGACAATCTTCTGGATTGAGCCGTGTCCCCCAAAAGATACAAGTCCTAATCCCAAAACCTGTGAATGGAGTATTCTTTGGAAATGAGGTCTTTGCAGATACCATCTACATGAAGCCATAATGGATTAGATTGAACCCTAAGGTGGAGAGTGATGTCCTTATAAGAAGGGGAAAATTGGACATGGAGACACACAGGGATAATGCCACCTGAAGACAGAGGCAGGGATCAGAGGTAATATCTACAAACTAGGTAATACCAGGGACTGTGGCAAACACCCAAAGTTGAGAGAGGCTCTGAACTGACTTTCTCTGGAGGAAGAATCAACCCTGCCAACATCTTAATTCTGGACTCCTAGCTCCCTGAACTGTCAGAAAATAAACTTCTGTTCTTCTAAGCCACCCAGTTGTGGTTTGTTAAGGTGGCCCTCAAGCCCACACCTAACAGGTGTTTCATTGCAAAAGTAATCAGTATTATTTTAGGTGGAAAATAAATCTTTAAAGTCTCTAAACCCATCCTAGGCAAAGGAGGGAGAAAAATCAGTAATTAAGATTTGTTTCGAATTCATTACTTTCCAACATAAAGTTTTGGTGACATTATTTTATCTTCTTTTATAAAACATTTTTAAGAGAGCTTTGCACACACCTAGGGAAAGTTTCAATCTAATTATAGTGACTTGTTTCAAGTCTTCTCTACCTATAGTCAGGGTAGATAAGCTTCAATAAAAATGGATTTTATACAACTAAGAGGGTTATCAACAGACCCAGGCTAGTGGTTACTTGGAAGGCAGGTGCAGTCTGAGGCTGGCAAGCATGATAGCAACTAGAGAAAATGGCTTTAATACAGATAACTTAGGAATCAACTCACCGCATATTTGCTCTCCTTAATACAAAAGAACTTTGTGTTCATAAAATGAGGTTGTTCGTGGTACTTTCGATCATTCGCTTTAACTTGCCAAGTGCAATCTTTAAAAAAGAAAGAGAAAAAGTATGTAAATAGAAAAAGCAGGGTCATTGCCAAGGGAATCAAATTACAGTGAGGTAATTGGAATGGGTCCTAATCCAATATGACTAATGTCTTTGTAACAAGGGGAAATTTGGATGCAGAGAGAGAGACAATGATACGAAGTCACTTGGAGAAGATGGCCATCTGTTAGCCAAGAGAGGCCTGAAGTGGATCCTGATCTCACCATCCTTGGAAGGAATCAAATCTGTTGGTACCTTGATCTTGGACTTCCAGGCTCCAGAACTGTGAGAAAATAAATTTCTGTTGTTTAAGCCACCCAGTTTGTGGTACTTTGTTACAGCAGTGCTATCAATCTAATATCCAGGTTGTGACTTGACCAGGTGTTCACAGAACATTAGAATTTGGAAAGAATGATCCTCATCTAAACATGACCCAAACAAAAATACTAGAGCCCTAGAAGGTCACAGCTCAATTAAATTATTTTTTTTCAATCTTACTGACATGGTTTGTAAAATTTATATCGCATTACATATTTAATGAATGAATAAATCAAAGGAAAAGGATATCACCACCTAATTCAACACTTCTCAGTCCTGAGGTTACCTGTCAGTGTTGTGCACTGCCTCACCCTGATGACTAATGTTCATCAAGTTCAATGTCTTTCCAAGTTCTGAATGGACTCAGTCCATTCCATTGCTGTGTCTAGATTCCAGGGAACTTGAGAAAGCTTCTCTGCTGTGGGGGAGAACATTCTCACCCAATGAAAGTCCCATAAAATGTTTCTTCCCACCTCTCTCCCCCACATGACTTTGCTAGCCTGATTCTCCCTGGATGGTTTGCCTCACAGTCATTGGAAGACATGTGCTCCTATTTTAACAGAATAGTCCCCAACTCTGTCCAAGCCTCCATGTGTACCTCTCTATATTTATCATCCAGCACAGAGGCTCTTGGTGCAAGCTCCATCCTGAGATCCTCCCAAGAGCTCTGTGGTCACTGGACTCTTCCTATCTTTGCCTTAAACCCAGGCATGTCCTTAAGTGTCCCCAGCTGGGAGGATCTAGGTTCTGCTATAGCCTTCCAACAGAGGCTTCACATTTCCCCCCACAGCCAGGAATATCTTTCCAAGTGTCTGGAGGGAGACGGAGCTACAGCAGGAAGTTGGCCAGTGGCAAACTTCACCAGTAGCACTGTTTCTCAGGGTCATGACCAGAGATCTTTAAAAGCTTCAGGAGAGGGAGCCTGGTTCACTTGGAGATTGTTACAGACTTGTGGTTGCTGCCCTGGTGGCTGGGCATGCCCAGCATGCTCTTCATAGGACAACAGTATGACATCCGGCAGTGGACTCAAGGCCCAGGTTTCTCTGTGGATCAAGCTGTGCACGCTGTTCATATCTGCTCTTTTGTCAATCTGAATGAAGTTGTTCCCTGTGTCTGCATGTCTGAAGCATCCCCCCCTTGGACAGGTGTCCCCTCTGGACATGTTGAACAAGCCACTGCACTGCTCACTCACAGCAGTCCTTTGACAGCTCTGCCTCTGCCTCTGGGTCTTGAAAATCACAGTCCCAGCTGGAGGGAGTGACCACAGCTGCCCGTCACATTCTGGGACACGGGCCTTCACAGAAATTCACCCCTCAGCAGTAGCTATCCTTTATGACCCTCTGTGGCCTGTTCTTTTGGCTACCACCGCATACACATCTCCATCCTCAGCTGTCCCTCCACAGCCTCCCAGGGGTGAGGATGACTCTGACCATGGGGATGAGACACATATGCACTTTGAGTGAACACATTCTGATGAAGAGGGGTAATGTCAGCCCCCCTCCCACACACCTGCTCTACATCCCAGCCACACCGGCCAGAAGGACAACAATTGCCACTACTGCTCCCCCCAGAGGCCATGAGTGCCATGTGTTCCTTTCCTTCCTAGAGTGGTTCTTGGGCAAGACTAGAACATGCCAAGCTTATTCTTATATTCACCTGTTTTACACACAATAGCACCCCAGATACCTTTTGCATGACTAGGAAAAGCAAAATCCACAAGCGCTGAGGTGCAGTTTATCCTCAACTTGTTTCCTTTCTACCATAATGGGTGACCTATCGGTGGAACCTAAGCACTGACTTGGAAGGGTGGCTTAGAACAGGTTTAACCTCTCTCCTGCTGCCCCCATGTGTGACTATGCTCAGGAGGACAAACACACTGCTACTGAAGGCTGTAGACAAGGGTACCATCTAGTAAGAAGAAAATCCCAGGCAGAACCTGTCAGCATTGGCCTCCTCATGAAGAGCATGCACATGAATTTCCCTTGGTGAAGTGCATGCACACGAGTCCCTCCCTATGATTCTTTAAATCCACATGTGGGTAAACCAGGTTTTGATAAAATTTACCAGTGTGGCACAACCATTTTTTGGAGAAGGGAAATATATTAAAGAGCATTTACAAGTAAGGAATTATAAAATGATCAATCGTAGGGCTATTATAAAGCTAAAGACATCATACTTTTGAAAATATTTCATTTCAACTTTTTAAATGGCTCATTTTTCTGACTCCTACTCCCTAGGAAATAGAGATAATACTGTAAGAGGTTCAAGTGTGGACTACTGAAGAATGCAAATAATTAACCTGATTACTTTTTTTAAACCACAGTACTGTTACTGAATGCTTTTCTTGCACGATTTCAGCTGCCACTCATCGGGTATTCATAAGTGTTGTGTTGTGACAAATAGAAATGTTCCTGGCATCTTTCTGCTCAAGTGCACTTTTATCAAAAGGGAAAATGGAAATGGAACCATAAGCCAACTCATGCGCACTATAATAATGTCTGCAATCAGAACATTTCTTTCCCACTCCAAGAAGTGTTCTAAAGGAAAATAAGTTAAAAGAAAAAGAAAAAGACATTACACAGGGTAATATTGAATCCATTCTATTTCATGGTAATCTACAAATGTATGTGCTCTTAATGGTGTACTTGAGCTAGCAGATGACTTGGTGACATAACCTGGCTACTATTGTTCTAGAGTACCTCTAAGAATACCAGGATGCCATATTAAATGTCAGAAAGGCTGAGCAGAAAACCAGATGAGATTCTTGGAGAAGAGAGAAAAGGCCCCATGACAATGGTCTGAAATCAATCTTAAATACTCAGGACCAAAGAATAGCCATCCTGCTAAAGAGCTGGATGTCACAAGCTTCCCCAGCCTTCCTGTGGTTCCCCATGTGGCTCTGTAAATCCACTTGGTAATTAAGCCCCCATCTGCTGGTTGCTCTATCTAGACCCTGCACTACACCCTAACCACCAGTCCACTTGATTTGGATGTCTCAGAGGAAGCATGGTTTCTGACCTCAAGTAGGAGCATCTCGGGGTTACAAGGTATGGCCTTGGCTTCTTAATTTGATGTGTTTGATAAAACTTAGGGTAGCCCAGAGAAAATCACCAGTGTGTCTTCATATCTGAGATTTAACCACAAGAGCCTTTCTACTTAATTTCACAAATCTGTTGCAGTCAAGTAATCGAAAACCCTATTTCCAGTTAAGGTTCCATGTTTGCCCTAATTTAGACAAATCAATGGGCAAACAAAGTGATGTCTTCTTCTGATTTTTTCCTGAGATTTGAGCTAATTGTTTGAGTAGCATTTCAGTCAGAGATCTTACAGAATGTGAAAACGGTGTTCTGTGGTCAAAAAGACATTTGCAAAATTCTGCATCCCTCTCTCAGACATGAAATGGATGCGTTGAACCATTACAGGCTCTGAGAAGCCCTGGAGTAAAGAAATTTATTTAATTCATCTTTTCAAAATTAATGTGATCATGGGCATATCTTTAGGTCATCACTGAACACTTATTAATATTGTTTGAGAAATGCTGCAGTAATGTGTGTATCTTTAGGAAGGCTAACCACTTGAGGTATTTGCCTTTTGGGTCAAATATTTATTAAGTATCCATTTAGATCTTTATTGGAAACTTGGACCACAGGCTGATTTATAGAAAAAGAAGATATCTTGTTCCATTTTCTGGAATGGAAATACAGATGAACAGAAGAAAAATAGTAAATTTACCAGCAAAAAAATAAACTGCACTTTCACCATATGGCCCTTTAGTTAAAAGCCATAAAGACAACTCTCCAGGGTTGTGTCAACAAAACCATCAAGGCACATGTCCAGAGATGCATTTAACATGAGCCACATGTGGCCCCAAACCACCCCTCAGTCTGGCAAATGCTTGTGTCATTGATGCATCTAAACACTGCTACGTGATGTCTAGAGTGTTCCCACAGTCACCAAGTCCTTTGATCACCACCATCTGGCAAGGAAATACACTGGCCTCACCCCTATCCTCTTTGCTGGCTCTGAATTCTTGCTTTACAGATCTACCAAGAACCAAAAACCTCCATTGACTGGTACCAACCACAGCAAACTTGGAGAGTAGACAGGTCAAAAGCTTAAAATCATAACAACAAAAAGAAAACAAACAAGCCTGAGAGAGAAATGGATGTAGGACATGAATAGACAGTTCATACAAAGGGAAATTCAAAAGGCTCTTCAATGTGTAAAAAGATATTCATGGTCATCAAAGAAAAATGTAATTTCTCATAGAGGTCCCAATTTTTACCTTATCAAGAAAAAATATTGGCAGAGAGTAAAGAATATGATGACACTCTGGGTTAAAAAACAAGGGGAGAATTTAGATCCTGTAGGTAGTCTCTGTGGAGCATTAGCCCCCCGCCCCATCTCTGAATAATCCCACTAGTAGGAATTATTCTCCATGTATATACCACCCCTAGGGTGCTGATGATGGCAATGTCACACTGCAGGGCTATTCAATGCAGCCTGTTTAACAGAGAGATTAGAAATAAACTAAATGCCTACCAGAGCAGCTGCTTAAACAAACAGGTGACTTTATATGGACAATAGGGAAGTTCTCCATATTACACAGTTAAAGTGACAGAAGCAGAAGGGTGCTGACCATCGTGTGTTTTCAGCTGTGTGATGTACTGAATCAATGCACAATATAAATGCATACATGCACATACACATGCCTATAATCTGATGTCATGTGTGTCCCTGGGCACATCAGGGCACAGGTTTATATCCATACTACTATAGATATCTAGAAGTACCTATAAGAAAATTGTGAGAGCAATTTCTTTCTGGGAAATGCAAAATGCAGAGATGAAGGACAGAAGGGGCAGGGATGGTGTTTCATTCTCACCCTGTACCCTTTTATAATTGGATGCATCTGCATGTATTGCTTTGTAAAAAATATGTTTACAATTCTATTCCTCCTATCAATTTCTATATAAAAGAAATATAAGTTGCTTGATGTTCCTTTAGTCATTATATCATTCTATTACATGTATATACACTCTTCCACTATATATACATACTCTTCCTCTCTCTCTCTCTCTCTCTCTCTCTCTCTCTCTCTATATATATATATATATATATATATATATATGCATGCAAGGGGATGAATGGATGAATGGTGGGAATAAATCAAGAGAAGCAGGGAATACTGGAAAAGATGGAAGTCTATGCAGACATGGAAGCAAACCATATTTATACTCAACCATATGGAAAAATGTTTAAAAACACCTTTAAATGCGAATGAATCCATACTGCCATGGCCCCATGTATACTTAAAGTTCAAACACATGCAAAACAAAACTAGTGACATGTATTAGGTGGAAAAGGAGTTATTGCTATAAAAATGAGCATGGAATTTACCTCTGCAGAGGTGGGAAGCCAGCTCTCGGGTTGGGGCTGAGGCTCAGCGGTAGCACACTTGCCTGGCACGTGTGAGGCACTGGGTTCGATTCTCAGCACCACATATAAATAAATAAAGGTCTATCAACAACGAAAAAAGATATTTAAAAAAAGAAAGAAAGAAAGCCAGCTCTCCTGAGGGGCACTGGATGGCTGTGGCCTGAAGGGGGCGGGTCAAGTCCGGTGGGAATTAAGTGGGCCCTGAAAAAGGCACACTCATACACTGCTGGTGCAGTCAATATGGAAAGCAGTATGGAGATTTCTTGGAAAATTGGGAATGGAACCACCATTTGACCCAGCTATTCCTTTCCTCAGTCTATACCCAAAGGACTTAAAAACAGCATACTATAGGGACACAGCCACATCAATGTTTATAGCAGCACAATTCACAATAGCTAAACTGTGGAACCAAATTAGATGCCCTTCAGTTAATGAATGGATAACGAAAATGTGGTGTATATTCACACAATGGAATACTATTCAGCATTAAAAGAGAATAAAATTATGGCATCTGCAGGTAAATGGATGGAGTTGGAGAATATAATGCTAAGTGAAGTAAACCAATCCCCAAAAACCAAGTGCCGAATGTTTTCTTTGATATAAGGAGGCTGATTCGTAATGGGGTTGGAGGGGAGCATGGGTGGATTATACAAACTCTACACAGAGCAAAGGGGAGGGAGCAGAAGGGAGGGAGCATGGGGTAGGAAAGACGGTGGAATGAGATGGACATCATTTCCCTAAGTACATGTATGAAGACACGAATGGTGTGACTCTACTTTGTGAACAACCAGAGATATGAAAAATTGTGCTCTTCATGTATACTATGAATTGTAATGCATTCTGCTGTCATGTATAACAAATTAGAATAAAAAAGGAGTATCGCCATCTCTCCTTGCCTGGCGACCTAATGCTAGGTTCACAAAATCTGACTACTTCAATAACTCAAGAAAACAACAAAGAAAGCATGCAATCACACAGAATTACCTTTTCAATAATCCAGAGATGGCTTTGTGACCTTAAGGGTCCTTGGAAAGAGAGACAGCCACTGGAATTGTTTATTCTTATATAGAGAACACACAAGGGGAGGTTCCATGGAACATTCTATCCCAAAAAGGGCAAAGGGGTAAGATTACAAAGGAACAGTTGAGTGTAGCTCAATCCCTCTGGGTGCCGCCTACTCCTAGGGCCCCCTCTTGTTATCCCAGTGAGGGAAAAGCATGAGTCACGAGTTAGGGCACTACCACACCAGACTACAGCAATCTTTCAGTTCCCCATGGTGCATCAGGACTCAAAGTTTGCGTGTGCATTTGGAGTGGCTCCCCACAAAAAAGATTAAAAAAAAAAAAAAGAAGAAGAAATGTGCCCTGTCCTCTCTTACCCCTTATGCCCAGCCTCTCTCAGGTTGCACATTGGTCACTGGGCCCTAAATATACTAGTCTTTCCAATACAGCATAGGCCCAGAACAGAAAGTGACCATCAAACCATAAAATTGCCCTGCCTAGGAGGGTGGATACAGCTCATCTTCCTGCGGCCAAGGGTTCTGGTTTCCTGAGACTCAACTTCTACCCACATTGTCTATAAAACCCATGGATAGAGAAAGTGTAGGTCAGCTGCAATAGTTATCACCTAGAGCAGCAGTTCTCAAAGTGAGGGTTCCAGACCAGCATCAGCACCTGGGAACTTGTTAGAAATGTCAGTTCTCAGGCCTCCCACCAGAATGATGCCATCAGAAATGGTGGGATGCAGCCCAGCCATGTCTCATGAGCCCCCCATGTAATCCTTATACACCGTGAAGTTTGAGAAGCACTGGTATGGAATAAGAGATGTGAAACCCATTTCAAAGAGAAACCACCTGTCAAGCAAGCCCAATCCCAACTCCCAAGGTGTCATTGTCTAGCCAGGGTAGGGGCATAGAGGGAGACCTACCCAGAATTCTGAAAGTGTCCTAATGATAAATACTTGGCTGGTGGGAATTCCAATCCATCCAGGGGTGGACTGTCAGGGAATACTTTTTGGAAGAGCTGCCCTTGCATTGATTTCTTAGAAACCACCTCAGATTATGCAAGTAAAGGAAGAGGAGAGAGGAGAAGGGCTTCCAGGCAAATGGGACAGTATCAGCAAGAGCACAGAAAGGACACTGTGTGGACTAGTGGCATGACCCTGGATCTGGTTAGAAATGAAGGGACGCAGCCCAGCCTTCCAGCACAGGAATCTATACTTTAACAAGAACCCTAGATGGATTCCATGTCCCAGGACTCCGAGAAGCCCTACTCCAGATCCTAGTTGAATCTCCAAAAGGGTCTCTTAATATATCCCAATGCCTGGGCCCCACCCCAGGGATTCCACTTTAGTCAGAGGCCCGGCAGAGATCCCAGGTATTCTAGTTAACAGGCGAGGCTTGGCTGCAGTGTCTGAGAGCACTGCTCAACCAGCGGTTTTCTCTCTGAAGCAATAAACAGGCCCACGGCCCCCATCAGGTTTGAGCAAGTGAGGTATCCTCAGGTTTTGACTGTTTTTTAAAATTTGCCCTCACCCCCTCATTGAGACATCAGGCCCTGGGGAATGAGGAACCTGGGGATCCCCTGGGGACCTTGGGTCCAGGAGCAGCCAGAGGTTCTGCATTTCTAATTAGCACAGAGATGGTGCTGGTGGGTGGACAGGCCTTGAGTCAAAGGCTGTCAGGGATGGGCTGTTTTGCTGATGCAGGTTGAACCTGCCTGAAGTCATTTGAAATGATGGATTCTCCGCTGGCTTCACCCAGAACTACTGTCTCAGTGGCCCTACAGGTTAGGCACCTGGGAAGCTTTCAAAGCTCCAAGCACAGGCAGCACTGAGAACCCCATCAGTGTAATGGCCAGTGCCTTCCTGAGGTGGCATCAATCATTGTAAGTCTATTTTGGAAGCTCCAAACCAGCAGGGAGAAAAACACCAGTAGCATTAGGTCTCCATGAGCCAGAGCTTCTCAAAGTTTGGTCATAAACACATTAGTAAAAAAACAAGTTCTATAAAGCAAGACACCCAGCCTCAACCCCACCCCATCCCTCTACTACTAATCTCTCAGTGAAGGAAGCTCTCCCCCGACACCCTATGTTACAAGCCACCTGTCCTCTGGTGTAATTCTATGCGCCAAAGTTGGAAGTGTGTGTGTGTGTGTGTGTGTGTGTGTGTGTGTGTGTGTGTGTGAGAGAGAGAGAGAGAGAGAGAGAGAGAGAGAGAGAGAACAATAGATATCTAGGTTATCCACTCAGGAGCCTGACCTGCACATTTGTCCTCAGGGCTCCTTTTCCTTCAACCCTGAATGTCAGATCCTTACTCCTTTACGTGACCAGTTCCTTCCTTTCCATCCTTTAGATTCTTGCTTTAGGTTCTCACTGGGTTACTCCACCCTCTTCTCTCCACTGCTGCTAAAGAGGGCTCCCTAACAACTTCATGCCCTCCCCCCCGCCACATTCAATGCCTATTTTGTGCTCTGCATGGGACAGACATGGCCCAGGTCAGCATGAAGCCAACACTCCAAAGGGGGGGTGGGCTTCATCTGTCACACCATCCCTCAAGGACTTCCTAAATGCATCAGGAGTCTGAAGGGAAGTACAAGGGGCTTGAGACCCCTGAGGGGATCTGGTCTAGCCCAGGGTTGAGAGTCAAAGAAGTCCCCTCTAAGGAGGTGACACCCACGACAACCTGAAGGGTGAGAAGGAGCCAGTCACAGGCAGGGGCTGCTCTAGGCAGTGGCTGTAGACGGGTGGGTGGGAAAGGCTCAGGTGACCCAGGGACTGAGGACAGGACAAGGCGTCCGTGGTGAATAAGGCTTCGGGCAGCCAGGCCAGCCAGGAGAGAAGGTTGAGCCAAACCACACTGGCTGAGGGCCAGGGAGGAGCCAGAATGGGATGCAGAGCAACGGAATCTTTTTCTAGGATGAGGACCAGCGGAGGGGAGCAGCGCCAGCCCAGAGGCGGCTGGGGAAGGTGGCTGCTGCTCCACTCACCACGTTATTTTTAGCCCCAAATTCTTCAGGATGGTGTGCAAGCTCGTAAGCAGGACTTCGTCCCCCATCATAGCTCTAAGAATACTTTGCAGTTCCTTGAACCCCCAGCTCCTTGGAGCCTTTCTTCATGCGTCTGAGGCCTCTGGGCTCAATCACCCCTCACTCTCTCTTGCTCAGGACTGAGCTCAGGTAAGCCCAGCTGGTTCCCCACTCATTCACAAACCCCCTCGAGAGCAAGCAGGTACAGAGCCCAGGGCTCCAAAACTAGCTCAGAGTAGGACAGGTCGGCCCTCAGGCCCTCACAGCACTGACATTCACTTATCATCTACAGTGAGTCACCCAGGTTTTACACTCTGCCATGATAGGAAGGAGACCAGGCACATTCCCTGGGGCATCCTCATTCCCCAGGGCCTGATGTCAGTGCCTCCGCATGCCTCCAGCATTCCACCTTTCCTCCTGCTATAGAGCTTCTGGATGTCGGCCCCTTTGGTCCCACAGGTCTCTCCCTTCCCCTAATGAATTCCCCTCATCCTTCACATACAGGCCCATCAAGTCATGTATGAATGAGGCTTTCTGGTTTCACCGCCTTGGCTTTGGCTCGGCTGTTCTGCATGAGCCGGGGCGGCCTTTCCCAGGGAAGATGGTATGGAAGGGAAAAGCTTATGGTGGCAGAGGCAGGAATGTCACCCAAAGTTCCTTAATATGTGGACAAATTGATCACCGGGAGAACTGTTATTGATCCAGACGTTTATCCATCCATTGCTCTTGGATTTGGGGAGGGAATCATCTGTTAATAAGAAAGAAGGACTCTGCAGCTTTAGCTGTTTTGGGGGCTGGGGCAGGAGAATCCAAATACTCCAAAGGGAAGAGGAGATGATGGGTGGGCAGATGACGTTTTGGATTTGAAGTGAACAATATTAAGAGAGTACTGCAGGGTGGGAGGTAACAATAGTTGATATTTATTTAGCACTTACTGCATGCCCCAAAGCAGACCTAAGTCCTTCATATTTACTTTCTGATTTAATCCTTACAATCACCCTATAGAGTAGGCCTTGGTATGAAGCCCATTTTTCAGATGAGGACATTGAGGCACACAGAGGGGAAGTCCCGTCCTCAAGGTCACATAGCTAGAATGAAATGAAGGCAGGACCAGAGCCCACGTGGTCTGAGCCTGGCTCTCTCTTCTTAAACACCACTCAGAGTGACAAATGGGGAATAGGTGCATGAAAAAGGTGAGCTGGTTACAGAAGCATCTGCAGACACAGTGTGAATGGGGACAGGAACCTACAAAGGGTGAAGGAGGAAGGAACAGAAGGAAGGAGAGATAGGAGGCTCTGCTAGGAAGTTCAGACGCTTCAGAGCAAACAGCAGTGGAGGATGAGAGTTGACAGAAGGTCAGTGGGCTTGGCACCTGGCTTCTTGGTGACGTTGAAAAAAGCATTATCTGTCTGGTGGCAGGGCAGCCTGCAGAGGGAAGAACCCAGCCCAATGGGAGAATGGGATGGTCCATGATGGATTTCCAGAATTTTGGCCATGAAAGCAGGAGGCAGAACATCCACCTGATTTGGAAGGCAGGGTTTGGGTCAGAAGTGTGCAGATGTGTGAGCCAGCCACAGCTGGAAGGCCCAAGGACAGATAAAACAACTTTGCAAGGAGGCTGGGGGCTGTGTTCACATCCCATGCAGAGGCTCACAGGACCCAGTCACTATGTGCCAACCAGAAACCCTCTCTGGGGCACTAATTTCTTCCCTAGGACTGTGTCTCTGAGCTGGTTCCTGCTGGCACAGAATTACCCAAGGAGTTGGTCTGGGTCACAAGAATCAGGGGTGGTTGGCTTAAAAAAAACAGCATCCCACAGTCAAGGAATTATAGGAACTCTGGATGAATGAAGTTCAACTGGTTTCTTTGAAGCTAAAACTTCTTGGATCTTTCTATACTAATGGACAGAGAACAAGAATCCCAAGTTTCCGGCCTCTGGGTTTGTGTCCGGGACCATCTAGCAGAACCAGTGTTCTCCTGTGTTCACCAGGAAAGGCAAGTATTGGCCCATTAGCCTGGAAAACGTTCCTGCTGGTTTCTGCCAGCACTTTACTAAGGGTAAAGTTACCCCAGCAACTCTGCCTGCTTATCTCTTCCTCCACGTGCATTCTAGCAGCGTGTTTGCTCTTGTTCTTGATTCTCACAGCACACAATGAAGGTCCTTCAAGGGAAAAACACTTTCAATGGGTCTCTCAAAACTCTTGTTGATCATGAAAGCTCAGCTGGCTGGGGCATTTTCATTCTTTTAAAAAAGAAAAACCAACTTTCTGGGTGACGAGGATGTCATTAAAGAAATGACCTGGGCTCATGGGCTGCTGGAATGGGGGCTGGGCCCAGGGCTACTCAGCCCTCTGACACTTCACAGGGTGACTCATGCTCTGGTGTCCCAAGAATTGAATTCCTGGAAGGAAATTATCCATGGTGTACAGTGTCAAGAAAGACAGATGAGGGTGATCTCAACCTTGACTGAGAAATGCCCAAGAGAGAAAAGAAAGGAAGGAAGGGAGGAAGGGAGGGAGGGAGGAGAAAGAAAGAACCCATCGAGAAGGAAAGAGAGAGTGAGGGGGAGGGAGAGGGAGGGAGAAAATAGGAGGAGGAAGAGGAGAAGGGGATGTGGGGGGGGGGGGGGAAAAGGGAGGCAGGAGGGAGAGCATCATGGGGATGCCGGGCAGAAGTGAAATGGGAAGGAAGAGGTCGAGCACTTACTGAAAAGTCCTTTGTGTGCTTGGGAAAGACAAATAGAGTTGTTGGAGTAATAACTTTTGTAACAAATCACAGGCAGTCATTTGACAGAGGTTTTGGAAAATGAGAACCACTAAAATCCCCTAGGAATATAAACCACCTTTTGGAAAAGACTGTGAGCCAAGATCAAGACTAACCGCTGTCAAAGCCCATATTATGAGGGTAGAAATCTACAAAACAGATGCTCTGGAAAATGAATGAGTAGGAAAGGGCCCTGACCACCAGAATGTGCAGGCAGAGGTGGAAAAACACAGAGGCAAGGTTTCTACCCACTACGTGCTCCTCTGACATTTCAGCAGGCACCCAACCCCAGTCCCTTTGCTGCATCCTGGGACCACACATCTGACCGTGTGGCACCAGGTACCAACAGGAAAGTTTACCCTTCACCCCACAGAGCCAATTCTCCTGCCAACTCACCAGGTATCTACAGACTGCAGAGATCGTGAGGTTGTGATAGGAGACTCAAGTGGCAGAGGGAAGGAATGAGGAAGAAGCAAGTTTTATTCACTCTCTGGGCAATCACCTAGAACTCCCTTGCAACCTGTCTGGCTACTACCTCAGCTGAATCCCCATTCCACTAATACCCATTCTGCACCTCTTATGACAGAGACCACCTTCCCGTCCAGATTGGTGGTGATTCCATCTTATTTTTGCTCAGCGATCATGATTTTAGTACCTTCTGCTTTGGGACAGAAAGCCCATTAGGTCAATTCTCAATACCTTAAATTCACACCCAGAAGCCCTCATTCAGGTCTCATTCATCTAAATGCTGGATAGGGACAGCTGGAGGACCAAGGATCCACGTGGGTCCTGGCTTCCCAGCGTTCTGAGCCTGTGGAGGGATGGGGGCCCTCATGGATCCCTACAGGTCCTCTGTAGAGTGACCCATCCTGACCAAGACAAGAAGAATCAGTACAGCAGTGGGATTTCATGGCGTCTCGAGTTCTCTTCTACAGGTAAAAACTGTTCAGAAAAAGAACAACCAGCTTCACCAGGTGGCAGATCTCAAGGGGGGAAAAAAGTAGGGGGCAAGGAGTGACAGCAGGACAGAACTGCCCAGACAGACTCTGGGGAAACCAAATGAAACGAGACTTCTTTGTGATGAAGCAGTAGGAGACACAGCTGGAGAGGTGGAGGCAGCAGTGTGGGGTGACCTCTTTGAATGGCAAAACGCAGTTCCCTCTGCTAGACTCTGAGCAGCCACAGAAGAAGTGGCTCAGCTTCCGAGGGAGCAGAAGAGCCTCGGGGAGGCCAGGTGTGTTTACAGGCTGGGTGAACCAGCAGGAAACAGAAAACAGAGAAAAAAACACAATGGTGAAAGCAAGCCACACTCTGTCTCCCTAAGTGACCTGCTGTCCGTGGCCACCTCTAGGTGATGTGGGCAGAGTTGAATAGTTGCAACAGAGTCTGTGTGGTCCACAAAGCCTACAATATTTCCTGTCCAGCCATTTACATGAAAAGTCCCCTCCTCTAGACTCCGCCCCTGAAGCCAGCCTGACTCCTGCAGGTGGCACGGCTGCTGCCCGACGGGGCCCCTCGTGGCAAGTAGAGGCTCATTAAAAAATTCCTGCCACACAGCCAAAGCCATTTTATATTCACAAATGACTGAACAAAAGGTATGGGAACGCCAGACTCCCGTGAAATGCCAGGTGCACAAGGTGAAGGTGCTGAGAGGCTCAAATCTGGTCCTGCTGGTCCTACACAACATACAGTCCTTGACAATCGAATGTTCCAACATTACTCCCCAGAAAGGCCCTTGCTTCCGAAATAACTTTGAGAAATTCCCCTCACTAAGTGGCAACCCAAACTCTGGTGGCAAAAAAAGAAAGGGATAAATTTTAAAAAGGGGCACCTTCCAGTTAATTTGTTAAAGTACATTTAGTTGGGCATGACCTAGGAATTGTCCCAGAATATCCCCCTTGTTCATCCATTACTGGCATGTGAGCCCACACACAAGCAGACACCGCTACCATTTCTTAATTATGGAGCCAAATTAATTTATACACACGTGTGTGTGTGCACACAAGTGATCATTGATATAATTTATGCCAAAAATTTAACAATGCAAATAATTGGCTTCCAAGGATTGATTGATATGTGTATTTTTTAAATTCTTGGAGGCAGTAACGAGCAAATCCTTCCACATACAACTCGATTTTAAGACACACAAACCAAGACCTTCTATTTTCTCCTCCACAGGACTTGTGAGGTCTGGCCTTTCAGCCTGCCATGCTGAGGGCGACGGGTACTTGTCCAAGCCCATCCTAGGAGGAGATCAGAAAAGGAAGAGGCCCTCCTAGGCCATGTGAAACAGACGGTTCTCCTTGGCATAGGTCATGCCGTGACCCGTGTGAGCATCTACAGTGTGTTCCCCAGCCATGAGCCTCCAGCTACCTTTCCTGAAGGTGTCCCGGCCTTGCTCGGCTTCTCTGTTGATCTGATTCTGCTCTGGCTCAGCGGCAGGGCCCTGGTCATCCAGCTCATCTTCGGTTTCATCATCGCTGTAGGGAACCACTTCATCATTGGGCTGAGAATCCTCCTCAAATGTTGTTTCTGAGTCTCTTTCCGTGGTCATTCTGCTGGCGAACTGGGACTATCTGGTGGGAAACAAAGCAAACCAGGGAAAATTATTGGCTGCTGCCCAGGTTTTGGTTGTGGGTCTCTACCCAGGAAAATAAATTTAGTGGTCACACCCAACATCAAAAAGCCAATCCCACAAAACCAAAGGCGGAATGTTTTCTCTAATATACGGTGCTAATTCACAATAAGGCAGGGGGCACTAAGGAAGAATAATAGGGTTACCTTAAATTAGGTAGAGGGAAGTGAGGGGAGGGGAGGGGAGGGGATATGGGGATAGGTAAGACTGTAGAATGAAACAGACATTATTACTGTATGTATATATGTGACGACATGACCAATATGATTCTGCAACATGTACACTGAGAAAAATGAGAAATTATATCCCATCTATGTATGATATATTAAAGTACATAAATGCATTCTACTGTTATGTATAACTAATTAAAAGAAATTTTAAAAATTAAAAAAAAATACAATAAAATAGCCAGGTGCGGTGGTGAACACCTGCAATCCCAGTGGATTGGGAGGCTGAGACAGGCTGGGGTTATGGCTCAGTGGTTGAGGGCCCCTGAGATCAATCCCAGGTACAAAAAAACAAAACAAATAAAACAAAAACAAAAACCCTCAATTAAACAGACTAAAAAATATCAGAGTATTGTTCACGTGGTAAGAATAAGTGTCATTTGTTAAAAGTTTCATAAAAGTCTCTCACACACACACACACACACACACACACACACACCACATTTATCTGCATTGTGATATGGATGGAATTGAATTTCTTAGGCTGACAGAGTTGGAAAACCACTGCCCTAAGAGGCCTGGTTTCTGCTAATGCTAATGAGCCTTTGTTCTGTGACACATTTTAAATACAACCTGAGGTCCTCGAATTTCACTGGTGACTTTGAGGGATCTCACCTCACCTTTCCACCTCCACTCACTCCCCTATCTGGAGTTTGTGTACCTACTACTGCATAAAGCAACTGTATATAACTAAGAAGGACACATTTAGTTATATTTATGTTGGGAAACATTTACATAAATGACTCAGGTTGCTCAAGGACAGACATACAACCTGGACTATTTACACAAGCCTCACATTGCCAGGGACTCAGTATTGTTACTAATAGCAGCTCACATTTATTTGGTGTTAACTTTGCACCAGGCCTTACACGAGGAGCTTGGTAGACATTGGCTCCCTGAAACTTCTAATGTCACCCTGATGAAGGTATTATTGTTACTTGTACTGAAAAGACAATTAAAACTCTAAGACATTAAATAACTTGCACAGTAATTATTAACATTGTGCAGAAAAAAACTGCTTTCCAAGGAGAGGTCTCCTGTACTCCATGTCTATTATAAATTATTATGTATTTTAATTTGAGTTTAAATTGCTTTGAGTGGAAGTATTTAGCTGACTTCATGTTTGACACCAAATCTAGCATCTTGGGCATCTAAAATAATTTTTATACTTCAGAAAATACTTCTTTGAGGATTTTTATCCAGTGTACTTTAAACAGTAACAACCAGAAGCAACCTGGATGCCCAAGAATTACTGATTGTGTAGATGAATCATTGCATCTTTATACGGTGGGACAGTGCACACTAATTTAGACTATGATTGGCAGAGCATTTAGTGATATCAAAAAAGTCCAAACACATTAAATTGAAAGGTGAGTTATAAATCCACATGTCCAGAATAGTCCCAAAGTTTCGAAAACTGATGTGCATTATTTTTAAGTGAAAGGACCCATACCACGTGCTCAACTCAGTTGATAGCCCACAGTGAGAATTCGATAAACAGCCATTATTATTGTTAGCTATTATCTTCATATTTAGAAAACTAGAAGTGGGTGGGTCTCTGTCACTGTGAGCTTTTCCATCTCCAGAGTTACCTGTACAATGTTCTCTGTCCCTCATTGGGAAGTAATAAGTTAGACTATTATCCCCTTTAAAATATGAGTCTACTTAATTTGTAGATTTCAGCTCAGGTATTAAACTTTTTGCTCTCCAAATATAAGTCTATTTAAAAATTTCTAAACTCTTAAAGGCAAATTTCACCAAAAAAAAATTTCAAGAACAAAAATAATATAAGAATGGCTACCATGTATTGGGCTCCCACTGTGTACAGAGCAGGGCAACCCATGAGACAGATGTCATTATTCGATCTTACAAATACGGAGACCGAGGCTCAGCTGGTGATTGGCAGTTAGGATCCAAGCTCTCCACTACAGGCGTATATAAAATATTGAACTATCTAAAAGCACTGTATAGAACGTTTTTTATTTGGTAACATGCATACCACATGATTTTTCCACTTTGACCATTGTGTTAGTCCATTTTCTGTTCTTATGTACAATAGAATACTCAAGACTACTGGAGTAAGAAGAATCAAGGTTCCTGTAGCTCACAGTTCGAGAGTCATGGGAAGTCCAAGGACAGGTGCCACCTGCCCAAATACCTGGCGAGGCCTTCTTGCTGATCCTGACATGTGACAGGCATCACATGGCAAGACAGTAGTCGCTCCAGCTCAGGTCTTTCTGCCTCTTCTTATAAAGCCACTAATACCATCCCAGGACCCTCATGACCTCATCTAATCTTCATTACCTCCCAAAGGCCCACCTCCAAATGCCATTGACAGATGACTCTGGGGATTTGGTTTTGCACACATGAATTCTGGGAACATGCCCACATCACAACATTCGGTTTTGAATGTTGTTCAGTGGCATTAGGTCCACCGTATAGAAACATTTGGCAAGCTATTATTTTCATCATTGCTCCCAAACTCCCAAGCATCTGGATGCTTCTTTTCCCTGTTAGAGCCTGCATCCAGTTCTTCCAGGTTGAGGGAGGGGCAGACAACTGTGAAGGAACAGATCCAAGTGAGCAAGGTGTGTGTCTCCAACCTCCACCACCCAGACAGATCTGGAGAGGCTGAGTTGGAGGGCAGAGGCAGGGCGCACCAAGGTCAAGTTCTCTGGCTGTGTGTGTAATGCAGACACACACAGGAATCACGCAACTCTGTCAATTAAGACAACCAAGGAAAAACTAGGATGGAATCACTTCTTTGAAGTCTTAAGTGGTATAAGGAAGCTTTCCAAACCTGAACCATCCTCCCTGAAGACAGGCACAACAGACAGGATGGATTTGGAAACTTTTTAACATCCTTAGCCCTGCTCCATGATACTGAAGACAGGGGCACCTTAATCAGCATCCATTAAGCACCTGTGAGGTCCAAAGCACTAGAATCCTGGAAACAGAACCACTTAGAGACTTTCGGGTTATTGAGGGATAGACATATAAGCTGCCAAGAATGGCCAGAGGGTACAACAAGACTGGCCCCAAACACCTCCGGTCCATCCCCTCCTCTCCATCCCATGGCCACCAACCTCACTCAGGACACTGTCATACCTCTCCCAAAATGAGGCAGAGGCCTCTAAGTAAACTTTCCATAATGAACCTTCACACAGCCACCAGAGTCGTGCCGTTATCCATTGCTATGGATTGATTTTGTGGCTCCAAATCCCGCAGTTCACATGCTCAAGGTCTGTAGACCTTTAAGGACACACTTAAGGTTAAACAAGGACATCAGGCTGAGGCCCCCATGCGGCAATACCAATGCCCTTATAAGAAGAAGAACGCACACCAAAGATCTCTCCTCCTCCACATGCACACAGGGAAATGACCACGAAAGAGGATAGCAAGATGACAATTGTCTACAAGTCAGAGCAACAGGCCTTACCAGAAGCCAACACTGTTGGTACCTCAGCCTTGGACTTCAGTCTCTACAACTATGAGAAAATAAGTGTGTCTTGTTTCTGCCACCCAGGCTGTGGTATTTTGTCATGGCAGCCTGGGTAGACTCAAACGCTGCGGTTTCTCTCTGTGCCCCAGCTGCACAGTCTGCCCAACTCCAAGAGCTCTCCAGACTCCTCCTTCTCAGTCCCATGGGTCTGCTTTGCTTTCTTAAGCAAATAAGCCCTTCCTACCTTGGGGCATTTGCACAGGCTGGTTCTTCTGCTGAAATGCTCTTCTCCTGGTTCCTTGCATGACTGTTTCCTCATTCTTTAAGTCTCCACTTTAAAGTTCCCTTCCACTGATGGCATTGAACAGGTATCTGCCCTCCTCTTTTGCTACCACTGGCCTCCTGAACACTGACGATTCTGCTTCCTTCCTAGTGCTTACCACAATTTATAAATACATACTTGCTTTTACTTACTTATCATCTGCCTCTCCCACTAGACCACAAGAACAGAGCACAGTCTGGGAAATCCTCAGTACCACACAGTTGACTAGGAAATCCTCAGTACCACACAGTTGACTTTCAAAGACTTGGAGGAAAAGCAAATCCATCTTCAAAAAAAAGTCCTGGAGGACTCTGAGAACCAAAGTTCCTCCCCATCCATCTACGTTCATATCTACCACACAGCCACAGATTCCAACAGTCACCGGATGAAGGATAAATGCTTGAGGGCAATGGTGAGGGAGAAGAGGAGCAGACAAGTCGAGAAGCCCTGCACGATGCAGCTTTTGTAGGAGTCTGACTCATTCAAGGCCAACAAAAACTTATTACCTGAGATTTTATCATGCACACAAAATGAAACGAGGCTTCCGGTAAGATACTGCAGGTTTTAAAGGTGAGGACCCATCTCTCTTGCTTATCATAGTAACTCCAGCACCTGGTACAGGTGTCTGCTACAGAGAACCCAGTTTCCCCTCGGTCCTAAGAGGCTTATAGTCTAGGCAGCAGGTGGCAATTATATCCCAGGACCATTGGCCATTCTGCCTGTTTTCTTAGGCCTTACGGGACACACCTTTGCTCATTTCTTTATGAGCTGTCTCTGGATGCTTCAGCACTACTATGGCAAAACAGAATACAGACATTTGCAATTGAGACTGTATAGCCTCAAGGTCTAAGGTATTTACTACCTGACCCCTTGTAGACCAAGTCTTCGGACCCCTGAACTAAAAGGAACAGTAATAAGAGACAACGAGTAATCAAAACAAGTGGTCAACATTGAAAGCCCAAAGCCAGATGAAGCTGGTATCCACGTGGGTAAATCATGTGGGCTCTGAGAATGTGAAGTACACTAGCAGGGGCAGTGGTGGGAAAATGTCCTTAAATAATACCGTTGCCCTGTTGATTCTGGGGTATTTCCCCTTTAATTTTTTCAAAGCTGAGTAACTAGGAAAGGTGCAATTTCAAAAGCTAGAGGGACAGTAGTCATCAGGTGACAACATTGTGGGTGTGCATGTTGTAATAGAGCCATGTCCAGTTCAATGGGCTATTTTGTCATTAATCCATGTACTTCTAATCATGTATTGAAAGTAAAAGTGTACAAACACAGCAAGTGGGCAGAAATCTATGCATATTTTAAAAAAAAAATTCATCAAGGTGATGCAGCATTCATGAATTTTTCTGGTCACATATCTTTAGAAAACTATCCTTAATTAGCTTAGCTATACAGGAGTACTAAATTGCTTAGTGTTTCATATTGCTATATAGATAGACATATTAAAACACATGCTGTGTACTTTTTTTGGTATTGGGGATTGAACCCAGGGGTGCTCTATTGCTGAGCTACATTCCTAGCCCTCTTTTTTTTCTATTTTTTTATTTTGAGACAGAATTTCACTAAGTTGTTGAGGCTGCCTTCCAACTTGTGATCCTCCTGCCCTAGCCTCCCACATCACTAGGATTACAGGCATGCACCGGGTCCACAATTTATACTTCTTAAAAATGAAGACTCACTGGATTTCAGTATGGTACTTAATATTATAATTTTATCAAATAAATATGTAATTTTACATTGACAGAGGTTAACAATCACAAATGGACTCCATTCAAATCAAATACACTTATGTCCTCCTCTGTGCATCCTTGTCCTCACAGGAATCTCATTCCAGAGATAATCACAGCAGAGGTGGTAGGAAAGTCACCCTCTCAAAGGACTGGATGGTTTAAATAGCTGCAAAGCATTAAACCCTGATGCACGTGGTCACCACAGAACGAACAATGCCAAGGATGTGAGTGGGTCTCTGGCAGGTCAACTTTGAAGACATTAGCCACAGGAAACAAATAAGGATCAGGCTAGATGACCCGGACATACAATAGGCCATCAGGAAACAGCGCTGGGTGTTGGGGAACAACTTTATGGTCATGCTCTAATGACAAGCAGTCAGAATGTTCCTGGGCCAAGTACTGCTGGTCCCCTAGCTCATGCCATAGCCACCCACTGCCAGAGAGCCGGGCCTGCTGCTGGGACTAAGAGGCAGCATGATTTATGGGAAAAAATATGGTCTGGATTCATTAGTTTGTAACTCAAGTATATTGTTTAACATTCTGGAAGCTTATGTTTAACATAGATTTTTTTAAAAAGCAGGGAGAAGGGATTATTTATTTTTCACATATTGCAAGAGTTTATTTAGATAACTAATGGTTGTGAAAGCCCCTGGTAGTATGTAATAGATACAAGGTAGATGCTGAATTCCATCCCCTGCTTCTCCCTATTCTTTTTTTTTTTTTTTTTTGGTAGTGAGGATTGAACTCAGGGGCACTTGACCACTGAGCCACATCCCCAGCTCTATTTTGTATTGTATTTAGAGACAGGGTCTCACTGAGTTGCTTAGCACCTTGATGTTGCTGAGGCTGGCTTTGAATTCAAGATCCTCCTGCCTTAGCCTCCGGGATCACTGGGATTACAGGTGTGTGACACCATGCCAGCTTGCTTCTTCTTATTCTTGAAAGACAAAGACTAAATCCACCATTGGGGGTGGTGGGGTCTCCTCAGCCTCCCTTTTCCCTCCCCAGAAAGAGGGTCTTGATACACAGAATGGTCAGAGCCTGCCACCTTACTAGTAGCCTTGTGCTATAGTCTGGCTATGGTTTGCTTCCCGTCCCCCATATGTTGGAAGCTGGAACCTTTAAAAGGAGGGGCCTAGTAGGAGGTCTTTGGTCAGTGCCTTCAGGAGGGATTGAGGGATTTCTCATGGAATTCTAGTTAGTTCTCTTGGGACTGTTGCTATACAAGCCTCTCTCTGGCTTCCTGTTTGGGGTGTGATCTCTGACTCTCAAAAGTGCTCCCACTACTGCAATCTGCCATAAGATGATACAGCCAAGGGGGAGTCCTTGCCAGAACTGTACCATATTATTTGGACTTTTAGTCTCCAAAAGTGTCAACTAAATAAACCTCTTTATAAGTTAGCCTGTCTCAGATATTTTGTTGTGGTAATAGAAAGCTGACTAGTACGCTTTGGGTTTCTATATTTCTAGAGTTTAATGTTCAGGATTTTGTGTAGGTTGCTGTTCTACCTTTACCATCTTCATGTGGTCAACAACCTCCTGGGATATCCCCCAGACACAGCAGTCTATTTAGTAGATTCTGGACTTTTCTGCAGACCTGCCTAAAAAAGGCAAGGGTGGTGAAGAATAGGAAGGAAGGGCATCTATTGGATCAGAGCGTGGTATTAGAATTTTCTAGCTTTTAAGAAAGTGGTATCTTATTTCCCAGCTGGCTTTCTGGAGTATCCTGCCCTCTTGATCATAAGCCCCTGAACCTCTAACATCCATCATTCGAATATTGGCTACCAAATAACCAGGAAGTGAACAATTGAATGAAATCTATTCCCTTCGCAGGAGAGGAAGTGCTCAAGAGAGAGAAGGCGAACCTAGACAAGACAGAAGAGGAAACTAGACAAGAGAGAATTACTGTTTGGCCTTTGCAATAATAAGGCATAAAGTCGGTGTGATGAAGACGAAAACTTTCATTGCTATCACAAGGTTTCTAGACTTAAATGAAAGGAAAATAGGAACAAAAAATGTTGGAGTTTTGCCACTAGTTGCGACTGATCTGTGAGCATTTACAACAGCAGTGGAAACCCAGAGGCTTAGAGGGCCCAGTTCCCCAGTGAATGATGTCTTTGTTGTATAACTTGATCTGTGTCCAGGGAGGTCCCAGTTCAGACAGGAAGATTCAATATATTCATTTTCTGCTCATTTTCACCACATTTAAAAAAATAGCTTTAGAAGTCCTTGATAAGAAAGAAATTCTCTTTCGTTCTTTCTTTCTTTCTTTTCTTTCTTTCTTTCTTTCGTTCGTTCGTTCTTGTGCTGGGGATGGAGCCAGAGCCTCATACATCATAGGTAAGTAAGCATTGTACCACTGAGCTACATTCCTAGCCAAGAGAACTCTGAAGCATGTTTTTGCCTCGTTTAACTTTATTATTATTATTATTATTATTTTTAAATAGGGGCTGAAGCTGTAGCTCCTTGGCAGAGCACTTGCCTAGCATGTGTGAGGCACTGGGTTCAATTCTTAGCACCACATAAAAATAAACAATTAAAATAAAGACATGATGTCCATACACAACTATAAAAAAAAATTTTAAAAAAAAATATATATAGGTGAACTCAGAGGTGCTTCTAAGGAACAGGGGGTGAAGTCGTGGCTCAGAGAAACTTTTTTAACCCATGAATCAACGTCCTGGCTGAATTGTCTCTTTAGTGGTGATATTAATGTTATTAATTAATTAGTGGTTAGTCAATGGTAATATGAATTAACTTCCTTCATTTCACATTAGTTATTCCAGGCTTCTATTTGGCTTTGATTTGAGAGGAAAAGAAAAAAATATAACTCTTTTTGTGTTAGGAACTATGATTATTTGTTTCTGTAACATACAAGGTTCAAATTTAATCTAGATCTTAGATATGTTTTATTGCTATTGCTTCATGAGATTATTTGTTTAATTATAACTGTCATCAGGCTTGTCAGATTTTACTTTCAGGAATATTGGGTAGATTCCAAACAGGGTACAGCATGTATCTGGACTAACCAGGATAATAGAGATTTCTGCTGCTTTTAGATGGGTGCCCTACCTTGAAATCACTTGGAAATAATAGACTCTTATCATAGAATTATTACTGTTGTGATTAATGGAGTGTACGTTAGTTATCTTGCTGCATAGCAAATTACTCCAAAACTTAGCAGCTTAAACGAACATACATTTACCATCCCAATGTTTATGACCAGATGTCTGAGCACAGTTTAACTGGATCTTCTGCTTCAGGGTTTCTCACGAGGCTGCAATTGAGGTCTCAGCCTGGCCTGGGGTCTAATCTGAAGGTGGGGCTGCGATAGAAATCTGCAAAATTCATTTCCTTAAGGGTTGTTGGACAAGGGAACCAGTGCTCTCTGGCTGTTGCCAGATGCCACTCAATTTCCTGCCCCTGAGCCTCTCAATAGTGACCATTGAAAAAAAGCAGAGGGAATCTTGATACTTTGACTTTCCAGAGGAGAGCAGCCATTTTCGTTCTCTTGGATGAAGCTTCAAAGGATTTATGAGTTCCACACTGCCATGGGCTCCACAAGGCAGCCTAGTGACAATGATGCTTTCTTAGTGATGTGAGGTAGCTTCTTGCAGTTCACAAAGTATTGTTCAAAGTATTGTTCAAAGTATTGCAGTTGTCTCTCACAACTGTCATGGAAATATTCTGAGGTGTGCTGCTAGGCATTATCATTGTCATTTTACCAATGAGATACCTAAGGTGGTGGAGGAACTTGCCCAAGGCTATTGAGCTCCTAGGTGGTAATATCAGACTGGATTCTGGTGTTTTCTCCATATATCCAGGGTCTATGCTCCAGGTGGCATAATAAATGCATCATGGATTCAGACTGCAATTAAAGCCCTGTCCAGGAAACACTAGAACCTACTCTAAACATCAACTGCCTTCCTCCTTCCACACACCTACTGTGCTAGTCAGCTTCCATTACTGTGATGAAATTCCTGAGGTTACCAAAAGAGGAAGGATTTATTTTGCCTCATAATCAAATTTCATTCCATGACTGGTTAGCCCATTTCTTTTGAGCCTGTGGTAAGGCAGTACGTCAAGGTGGGAATATGGGGTGAAGGAGGCCCCTTCACCTCTAGTGTCCAGGAAGTAAAAGAGAAACAGGAAGAGCCTGGGGTCCAACATCTCCTTTAAGGACGAAACACTAATGTTCCAACTTCCTTCATTAGGCCCACCCCCTAAAGGTTCTACAACGTATCAATAAGTGCCATGGGATAGGGGCCAAGCCTTTCACGCACAGGCCTTTGGGGGACGTTCAAGATCCAAATTATAGCACCTTCTTAGATCACCACTCATCATGAGAAGAACCTAAGCAAAAGAAATGAAGGACTTAAGCACAATAAATCCAACTTTGCAGTCGGCAGGCAGATCTATCCTATACCAATGAGCTATAAAAGTCAAAATGCTTCCCAGTATTTGTCATGTAAGACAGTGTGGGAGTCACAGAAGTGACCAGGAACTCAGGATGAATGGGAGCAGGACTTTCAGGAATGGGGAACAGCCAGAACTCAGACCCTGAGGCAGGCAAGTACGTGTGGAAAGACCAGGCACCTGCCCCGGGAAAGGATGTCTAAGAGAAGAGCCAGAAGAGGTTGACCAGAGGCAACCCTCCCAGCCCCAAGGCCTTCCCAAGGATTCAGGGCTTGTTGGGGGGCGGGGTTGGGGGGTTAGTCTGCAAAGCTCCGTGGTTCCATCTTGCCCATCCCCTCCCAGCGCATTCAGCAACAACCGGGTGGGAAGCCCGCAGCAGCTGCCAAGAAGAATACGGTCCTGGATTAGGGTGGTGGCCGCTGGGAAAAAAAATGTGTTTAAAATCAAGGCAGGGCGGGGCCCCATTCCTTTGTCTGAAAAAACAAGGGGAAAAAGTACACAAAAGACTAGAGCTGGTTCCCAGAGGACAGTAATGCCAGACTTCTCAAAGTGTTTACTTAGGAGGCTGGGCTTCAATCCAAAATGTACTTTTACAATAAATAATGAAAGTTACCAGAAAAAAAAAAAATCAGTGTTATTTTTACATTCAAGTCTCATCCTTACTGGTTAGGGACAATGGCCCTAGTTTGACTCCATTACTATTGTCACTATGATTAGGTTTTAAATATATATATATATATATATATATATATATATATATATATATATATATATTCAGATGACATAAAATCAATGGAACTTCGTAATCGCCACTATGTGGAAGCCAACGTCCAGGGTAAAACAGGCCGTGCATTCGACTTAATATTGATGCCAGAAGAGTCATCCAGCTCTCACTGTCAAGATGACACCAGAGAAAGATGTAAGAATTGGCATAGATTTTCAGAACTAAACATAAACCTCAGAACTTTCCGTCTGCAAACATATGGTTCTATATTTCCTGTCCAGATGCAGTGGGAACAGCTGGTTGCCATAAAAGGGTAGAAGGGCAGATGTGGTAAGTAAACAAGAGCGATAAACACATGTGGAAAGGATTCCTCTCACTAGTAACTAAGAAAGGCGAGTTAGTGAGAACACAGTCACCACTACGCCATTAGCAATATTCAATGACTCCATCCAGCGGGGCTGCCCAGGGGTGGATGAATCTGCCCTCTCTACAGCACTCTCACTCGCTGCTGTGATTCCTTATGGGAAATAAGACAGAGACACACTATGAACCCCGAACACTAAGGTCATCTCTGAACCAAGAATCTCATGTACAGAGATTTTTTTTCCCAAAAAATCCTATAAAAGAACTCTACTCAATTGTCGTAGTTAGCTATAAAAGGTAGGGATATTCAAAGTCTAATAGGAAAATTGTTGTACAAATGTCTATGATTTTAGTGTAGCCATTAAAAATGATAGCAATAGAAACACAGGAAATGCTTTCCGATATTAAATAGGGTCATAGTCAGAAACCCAAATTTGTCTATTATTGCAGCTTTGTAAATAATGTGTGTGGGGTGGGGGGTGAGTTCACTGGTAGAGCACTTGCTTAGCATGCCCAAGGCCCTGGGTTCCATCCCAAGCACTGAAAAATAAACAAACAAATAAATAAAAATGTGTATTTGGGAAAGAACATTTGCATTGAAAGAAGATTCACAATTCTGTTTTTATTTCTAAAATAATCACAATTGATAATACCTAACCCCCTCTCATATCTATAGACTGCTGAGCAGTTACTTACATGTGAGGTACATTTTTAGAAAATCCTTACAACACACCCAAAAGGAAGAGATTGTCATCATTTTGTGAACTTGGAGAAATTACATCACTTCTCCAGGGTCACATGGTAAAGTTTCAGGTCTGTGTGTTCAAGTCCCTGATGATCTGTCACAGTCCTTAAACTGGGAGAAAAGTCATGCCAGGATATTGGGATTATGCCCACCCAAGTTTTATTAATGTCATTCTCTTTGCAAGTGACTACCAAACAAAAACAGTAGCATGAAAGTTAGTTCCATGCAGAGGTGATCTCTGAGCAGAGAGCAGGGATGGTTTGCATGTCAGGACAGGAGAGACTTTGTGGCTTTTTCCTTTTGTTTTATCTTTCCCAGTCATTAGGGAGCAGATTCATCTCTTTGCTAAGGATTGTGGGTTGCATGAAACTCAGTCTTTCCTCTTAGGACCTTTGCTGATTGACACTGCAGGCCACTGAGGATCCCAAACCACTGATCTACACCAGATATCCTCACTTTGTCTGCTAAGGACAACTGGCCTTGAGTGTAGACAGAGGTGCAGGGACAATAATGACTTAAAAGTGAATAAATTTCCCAGTGATACCACCCAATCTTCTTTAGTGATCTGTACTCAAACCTGTGACTTCAGCTGAGAACACAAACATAAATACACCTTAGTGTTTAAATGGACACTGTGTGACTGTCACATGGAATATGATTTGAACAGCTCCTTGGTACCCTTCCTAGACCTATCCATAGATTCCTGCCTGTCTGTGATTATTCGGTAGAACATCTCCTCTTTCCCCAAATCGATACTTTTACAAATTCCAGATTTGAGAGGTCTAAGGGATGAGGGCCACATCTGATATTTAAACGTTGTCTCCTCTGCTGTATTTAAATTCAGCTTAAATTACAAACTCTTTCAAGACAGCAGAGTTCACACCCTATGTTTTGGACGAAGATCATACTGCATATGTTTAATACTTTATGTGTCCGTTGGAAATGCTTGCTGGGAATTTGGCAGGAAAGATCTGCAGTTTCATACCAACAGTCTGCAGTTCTATCCATTTGGGCTTTTAAATCGTGAGCAATATATAGGAGTGTGGCTAAGTTTTTCCTATGTATTTGATAGGCATGAGGACTTTGGGTAATACTTCCCATACAGGGCTTCTGACAGTCTCCATTTTTCCTGGAATGGTAATGGTGAGCATTAACTAAAAACTGTCTACATATTCTATGCATTAGTTTCAATACTAAGTGTTTGTTGTCATTTTGTGGTACTGGGGGTTTAAACCAGGGGTGCTATACCACTGAGCTACATCTATAGTTTTTCACCCCCTCCCCCCTGTTTTTAGACATGGTCTCCTTAAGTTGCTGAGACTGGCCTTGAACTTAGGATCCTCCTGCTTTAGCCTCCCAAGTCGCTGGGATTATACATGCCCCATCATGCCTAGCCTAAGCTTGGTGCTAAGTGGTTAGTTACATGTATTATCTTATTTCATTTGTCCAGGGACAAATTGTTATCCCCATTTATCAGATGAGGAAATTGACATGTAAGAGGTTAAATTCTTTGCCCAAGGATATAAGGTAGTAACTAAAACAAAATCCCTTGTCAATAAATAGCCCATGCTTTCAATCACTATACTCAATATTTCAGCTTACCTAGAAATATCACTGGGGGCTAAGATGAAGAAAATAAAATCAATTCAATTTGCAGTTGGGGGGACATATAATTAAGAGACACACAGATAAATCTATGTTGGAGCTAGAATGTGTGCTCAGCAACTCGAAACCCTTTCATCTCTCCACTCAAGGGCTTACTTTCAGGGAAACTGAGGGCAGGAAGTAGAAAATAGAGGTGGCCACTACAAGCACATGTACACACCTGCCCAAGAATGTACCCCACTATAGAGTCCAATGATAACATAAGAGACAGAAGAGCGACGTAAAAATTTTTAAATAATACAATTAATTCCAGAATGTCTACTTTAATTCTGTTACCCTCCATCAGCCCTTGGTGTTTTTATTTTGTATTTGAAATTTGAAAAGGTGAAAAATACAAAGAATTCAAGGTCAATAAAAGAGGATGGAACTGCCTGAATTTCTTTTCTGACCATTTTTATTATCCATTTTATTTCATAATAAGTAATGGAAAGTCATTTTGTCCTCAATAGAGGAGGAGGTGTTAAAATGACCCACATTGTGTGTCACACTCTTCAGGCACAACATGCTCCCAGGCTAGCTCTGCTTTCCAAGCCACCTGGCGAGTCACGGGTCAGGTTGTGACCTTCAAAATTCCTAACCCCAGTATTAGACTGTGACCTTACTTAGAAATAGGATTGATACAGATGCTGTTAGTTGAGATTAAGTCATTAGGGTGGGACCTAATCCACTAAGACGGGTGTCCTTGTGAAATGTGGCATCTGGACACAGACCCTCAGGGAGCACACTTTAGACTGAGATGATTCTGTACAGTCAAGGTTTGCTCCACCACCGAGTGAGGCCATGCCAATACCTTCATCTTTTACTTCCAGCCTCCAGAACTGATGTAATAAATTTTTTATCTTTTATTTATTTATTTATTTATTTTAATTTTTTATCTTTTACACAGCTCAGTTTGTAGTACTTTGTTACAGCAGCCCTAGCAAAACTAGGGCTATAATGTATAGTTTTTAAATTACTTAATTGCAGAGAACAAAGGGTGGCAGAGCCAGGTATGGCAAATTTGTTACTTTGTGATTATAAATCTAGACTCCACCTTTCCCCACAACTTGGCACATCAAAGTTAAAGCTGTGCCTTTTGTAACAAATTGTATAATTAGGACCTAAATGACCATGTTTTCTTTTCTTTCTTTTAATTTCCTGAAGGTAAAACATATTGATTTTTTTTGTTGTTTGTTTTGTGTTTTGTTTTCAGTTCAGCAGGTTCTAAGAGTTATTTGCAGGGAGTGACCTAAAGAAACAAATAGTATTTAATCCCAAATATGGATGACTAACTCAGACCTGTACAAACATCTATTCTGATTTTAATTTTAAGAGAAAACATACACCTTTTATAAAAGAATCCTACATTTATTAAAATAGCTTGAAAATATTTCGGTATTTCAAAGAAATGCTAATTAAGTAAGTTTTCTACCCTGCCTCTTAAAAAATATGGCCCAAGGAATCATGTCAATTCATTCCAGAACTTTCCTCTACTGTGATATTTTTCTCCTCTCAATCAATATTTGTTTCCCTTTAAAAATCTCTGTGTACCTTTTAGGGAGCAGTTGCATACAGTGATGAGGGCTTGGGGTTTGATTTAGCAATCCATCCCCACCCACCCCGCCCCCACACAAGGGTGTGGATAGTAGAGAGAATGTTTCTAACTCTGAAGTGAAATGCAAGATAAAACAACCAACCAAAAGGTGTGGATTTTTTCCCCCTTCTCTTCTCTATTCCCACTTCTCCACAAACCCAGACTTCAACCCCCATTTCCTGCAAAGTGAAAATTACATTTGTTGAATACCACTGGACTCCAAATAACAAAGAAAAAATATTTTTGACCCTGTTGTTACCATGATGTGATTTATAACTTTTATCTTAGTATTACTAATGTTATTACAAAAAAACTCTTGTAATATTTAACCTGTGACTAACCGAAAAATTCCCCTGATATTAATCTGATCTAGGTGAAGACACATGATAAAAGTCAGAGTTTAGTCAGGAAACTTGTCCTTTATTTAGGAAACTGGGCTCCCAGACAACTGTCTGGGGAGGAAGCAGGCTCTGGCAGAGTTGTCCAAAGGGCACTGCCCACCTGCCAGCCCACCTATGACCCCCTCCCCCACTATCAACACCAGGAATAAATGCTCCCAAGGAGCAAATATAACTGACCTGAACTTGATATTTCAACATGTTAATTCTGTTGATTTTTCCAGAGCTCTTTTTAGAAAAGAAGGAAAGAAGCAAATGAGTTAGAGTAAGAAAAAGGAAAAGGGCATCAATAATAAATAAGGGATTTAAATAATCCACAAATCATCACACCAAGTCAGGAATAAATGCAAACTGTCTGCATAACACACACTCCAAACACACACACACACACACACACACACAAAACACATAAACAAAAAAACCCCCACAACTGTTTAATCCTTCAAATGTCACATGGATCTGAACTTTAGATATCTGGGGCTAATTAAAATCTTTTCAGAGCATGTTTCAAAAACACTCCAAATAGATCAAGACTTAAATATGGCACATCATCTCTTGACATGTCCATTAATAAAAAGTCGAGCTACACTCAAGACCCAAAGTTAAGTGTTTCAGCCACAAAATAGGCAACCTCTAGCATGAGAGTCCCTGCACTATGGTGACACATTTCATCAGAACTGCAATAAGGCACATAGATAGATATCACAGAATTCATAATCTTTCCCCCTCAATAAAACTTAGCCCATGCTTAGAGTCCACACCCACTCTTTCCTCCTCCTTCTTAGAAATCTAGATTTTGTAGCTTCATTTTCCAATCTAAACCCGAGCACTGGAAACACTATTGCATAGACACTAATGCAGCTGGCTCTGTGCATGTTTTCGTAGGTCACAGGAGGATTTAAATATTCTGAATGCTTGTTAGCAAGTATTAGCAACTTAATCTATCCATATGAAGGGAATCATTTTGAATGGGGTTGAAATTTTGCTTTCTAGACGAATACAATTATAGTGATCATATTCTGAAATCAGATTTAATGACTCTCAAGAAACAGGTCAGAGGGGGATCTGTGAGATTTTTAAGGTTGACTTTAAAAACTCTGTCTATAGACATTAATTCTCAATTCCAAAACATGAGCAGATTACCACTGTTACCCCCATTTCAAAGATGAGAAAACTGAGTTTGAGAAAGGGCACATGGATTATGAAGGTGGCACAACTGCGTGCACTAAAACTGAAATGAGAACCAAGTCCAAACTGCCCCATTGCCAAGGTGACTTCACCGTGCAATGCTGTAATAGGGAATCCCCAGCAGGCATGCCAGCTGTCAGGCAAAACCTGCAGGCTCCAAAAGCTATGTGGTCTTGTGAGAAATGAAGTAATGTCCCTGTTCCTTAGTTTACCATCTGCAAAAGGAGTAAAATTATAGTGACTGCTTTTTGTGATGGCTTTGGGGTTGAAGCTCATGGAATAGGGCTTGACCCAAGGGAAGGCACGATGAATATCAGCTGCTAATATTCTAACAGGAGAAGATTCAACACCAGGAGAAAAAAAATCACCAAATTGACACTTCAAAACAGCTAAGAAGTTACTTCGGCCCACGTTGGGGCTCAGGTTAACTTTCATTTGCTGAATCATTGATGGCGGGGGGGGGGGGGGGGGGGGGGAGATACCTAGCTCGTAACCTTCGTGCTCAGGCCACAGGAAAATGTCACCCTAGTAGTGAGAGACATTAAATATTTCACTCTAGCAAGCTGCTCAGGACAAAGCAGCCTGCAGTGTATCCATTACCACTCTTTTCAGATCTTCTGATACGAGCCGCAAAACCCAAACTCTAGAATCTAAAATATAATATAAACGAAGCATCTTAGAGTCGTGATCTTTGCATAATGAACCCATGTGGGAGCTTTCAGAAAGTCCAAGTGTTATTTTTCAGAAATAGAAACTGTCTTTACATCTGACACCTCTGCCACAATATATGGTATCTATCTTGCCAACAAGAGACACACTATACTGGCCAGACAAAAATAGTCTCAGGTTGTTTATCAACAATGTGTAATTGTAAGTGGGAGAACCCGGATCTGAATATATTTGTATATTCCCATATTACTCTCTCACCAGAACTGCTTTATGAAATTGTTTAGATGTTAGTATCCTATTTAAATAGTAAAATTCATGCATTCTATAACTATGGTGACCTCTAGAGAGGGAAAGATTTTTTTTTTTGAGACTGTATTTTTTAGTTTTTTCCTATAAAAAAGATTTAAATCCTTGATAAAATACCCTAAGTTTTGGTAATTTCATATCCACTGCTTAATCAAGTTAATTCTTGATTATTTGCTTGTTTAATGATTGATTGACTTACTATCTGTGGATCCTGGTCTCGGCTTCCCTCCCTGGTCAGCTGCTCAGCCTCACCTGTTTGCACAGGCAAGCTCCCAAAGCAGGTTTTAACTCCTAACTGCTTAGAAAGTGGGTAAAGGCCGCCAGGATTCTAGCCGTTTCCAGCCTTAAAAACAGAGAATTTTAAGCCCTCTATAGAGTTCCAGTGGTGCTGTTCCCATTCTACCCAGTCCCCAACTACAATATAACTCGCAGCAAGTGCTGCCAGAGACAGACAGACAGCCACAGAGGGCTCCCTACAGGACTGCCACCCAGCTCTAAGCTCTGCCTGCGTGGCTGGCTGTGATCGCTGCTGCTGGGATCCAGCAGAAAGCACCACCCAGCAACTGAACCCAACCTGCAGCTACATGTGAAGTTCACCATGGGGTTTCTTATTTAAGTTTCAATTCATTGTGTTTTTTAAGTCTGTTGATTTTGCACAAAAATTTGAGAAAATTGGAAAATCTGGCAATACTTGGTCAAGGCAACCCCAGCAGGATCTGGGTAGGGACTGCCCCTTGAGTGTTTTGTGTTCTCCCAGCTGCCATAATCCCCACCCAGAAAGGCTGAACTCACCCCAGCCCTTGTGGGAATCGGAATTTGGAAATGCTCCATCAAATACCATTACTATTCCCAATTTAAAGATATGAAAGCTGAGGCTTAGACGAGGTGAGTAATTTCTCAGTGTCATACAATCAGCAGTAAGCTGAAATTGCTATCAATTTAACTACCACACTGTTGCTCACTTGTCTCCTTTTTGTGAGGGAACAAGCACACTAAAGGGTAGGACACAAATGCACGAGGTTTTCAAAATCTGTCTGCAAAGGAGAAGGTGCCCTTCTAAGTTAATCAATATGGAGTGTCCCAAATTAGAATGTCTAAGATAACCATGGATTACCCTGACTTCTTACAAAAGTAAAAAAATAAGTAGAAATATGTGTGCAACAACACACCATCTCCATGTTGGGAATCTTTTTTTTTTTAAATATACCATTTACCCACATTACCTGTTATTAACATTTTGTCCCATTTGGTTTATCCTTAGTGTACTCTCTCATGTGTATGTATAGGTGTAATTCGTTTATCCCTAAATTCTTCTGGAGTCTCTCAGCTTCTTTTATATAACCATAGTGTAATTATCAGTGTTAGCCAAGGCAACATTAACAATAGCATTAACCTTATGTTCCTACTTTGCCGTTGATCCAATAATGTCATTTATAGTATTATTTTCCTGTCAGCACAGAATCAGATGTTTCTTTTTTTGTTGTTTCTTAATTTTTTTTGTTTCTTAATTATCTATATCATTTAATCTGTAAAATTTCTACGTTCTATATTTTATCATTTTACAACACTGATTTTTAAAGCATATAGTAGTTTCTTCCTCCTCTGTTTTTTAAGATGCTTTTTTAAAGAACACACCTCCTTTGGGCTTTGTCTACCATTCCCTCATGAGTGAACTCAGGTTATCCATCCTTACTGGAACACCTCTTAGGATGTCACCTCTGAAGGCAGTGTGTCCCCTGCCCCCCACTGGTGATCATGTGGTCAAGGTGTTGATGTTTTATATATTTTCAACTAGCAACTTTTAGGGAGACACCTTAATAAACCCCACGTGACTTGCTGAGTCACTATTTACTATTTCCTCCCATGTGTGGCATCCATTAATGGTTCTCATCTGATCTGATCGCTACCATGGTGACCACAGCAGATGGTGTCCACCCCAGCACTCCCTCCAGGTCTGTCAGTCAGCCTGGGCAGTCCACTGGGATTGCAATCCCCCCTTCCCATTTATTTATGTATTTAGCAATTATCAGTATGAATTATAAATTCCTGGTTTATTTCCAGTGGTTTATATTTCCTTACTGCCCACTGGTGTTCAAAGTATTCTAGGTTTGGCCAGTGGGAGTCCCTTCAAGCTGGCACATGTGTCCTTCTGATAGGATCTTATCATGCCTTGAGCATTTCCACATTTGTTGTTGTTTTGGGTGGTGCTGGGGATTGAACCCAGAGTCCTGTGAATGCAAGGCAAGCACTCCACCAACTGAGCTATATGCCCAGCTCCGAGCATTTCCACATTTGTACCAAATAGGTACAATTTGAGATGTTGAAGTCTCAAATTGTACCTATTCTGCCCCAGTCCTGTAACCCTTAATTTCTCCAGGGAACCCTGGTTCCTTTTCATGGGAAATGGTATTAGAGAACAAACTCTGGGTGATAGGTGTGCTCATGACTTCAGGCCGTCTCTTCTTAGCCCTTTGGTTGACAGGGCTGAGTAGCATACTTGCATATAGACTTGTATACACATACACACTACATGGGAATGCTTTTATTAAAGCTCATTATTAAAGAACTGACATGTACATATATTTTTTAAATGAGCTCATAGCTATACCTCTAATTCCAGTTGATATCCACAATATCCTTTTCTCTCTTCTCCCATTTCATATCTATATGTTCCTTCTTCCTTGGAGTGACTCAACCCTGACTACCCAAAACAACCTTCATTTTTTTAATGCTAAAATACATCTAAAATTGTTTCAGAATTGCTTTGCCAATATCACTACACAAAACACGCTAAAATAGTTTAGTATTTCTTTGTAATTTTCTCTTGCCACCAAACCTTTTCCGAGACTGAGCATATATATTAAAACACTGTGTTCATAGCTCTTTGGATTCCTTCTTTTTCCCCCCTCTTCATGGTGATTAAGTTACTCATTGGAAATACAATTAAATACATTACTTTAATTTTGCTTTTAGGTTTAGTTTCCCCTCTTCCTATTCTTATCAATTTAAGTAAAAGAAAAAAAATTGTTTTTTGAATGTGGAACAAAAATGTGCTCCCAAGGGAAAAGACTATACAAAAAAGATGTACTTAGACAAGTGGGCCTCTTCACATACCCCCTTCCCCTTGTGCCCACCACCTCATGTTGGCAAATAACTTTTTATCCTTCCCATTCCTTTTATAAAGATAAGAAGATGTGTGTGTTTTTTCTTATGTCTTCTTTCTTTTGTAAAAGTAGAACACATAAGCTTTTATATATATTTCACTTAATATGTAAATCACTAAATGTCACTTTTCAGGCAACTAATTACAAGTTAAAAAAAATATTTATTTATCTGCATACATCATCTCCTTAGAAAACTTTTAAAAGAAAACCATAGATCCCACCAGGCTTTGCTTTCCTTCTTTCTTTATTCTCCAAGACAAAAGTCCTCGTCTACCACTCTATGTTCTTAAAGGACTAAATTTAAACAGGGCAAGTATATTGCCACTGTGAACTTATTGACACAGGTCATCCAGGTAAAATAGCTCTGACTAAACAAGAACCTTCCCTAAGCAACACTTCAATCCACCATAGTGGACCCAACGCTAGCAACTCAGCTAATCTTCACTCACAAGGAATATAACTTCAATCCTTTACAGCTATCTGGCAACTCATGTCAAGTGGTCATAAAAGCAACCAGGAAAAATAAGGCATTTGAATGACTCAGAACCATCCACTGCCACTGCCAAGAAACCCATTCCTAGCCTGCTCTTTGCAAGCCAATTGCCACTCAAGGCTCCTTTGCTCTGACTGACGTGGCTTCCACCTCCCACCTTTGCACCAGGGAGGAGAGCTTTGAGCAGCTCCGCTCACTCTATTACTGGCACCCAAGTTCAAAGGCACCAGAAAGAAGCTGCTACTCCAAACACTAAACACACCACAGGGAAACTGGTGGGTGCTGTGGTATGTAGCTTTTTCAAATTGGTCTACCTCTCCAATAAACAAAAGTCAGAGGAAACGAAATGGCTATAAGTCATCCCTGCCATAGTTACTTTAATTAGTCTCAGAAATACAAGTGGAGGAAATCCACAGATGAATTCAGTATTGTAATAACATAATTAACCAAGACTTATGAGATTACTAATTCACAAACACAAGCGCTCTGGGATAATGCATGGACAGAGAGACATCTGAGTAGCTTCTGCCTTGGTACCTGTCAGGACTGGCAGAGGGAAACAGCCTCACAATGGGGATACCAACTTGAAATGCCCGAGGAGCCCCCTGCCATGACCACCCCTGCCTTCGCCTTTTCTCTTTTACAGTTCCCAAATCGACAACTGGTTTCCACTGAGGAAAAGAGAAGCATCTACTTTTTTGCTATTGCAGTTTTCTTTTTTAGAACATAGGGTATCTTTTTTCTATAACTTAAGATGCCATGTGTTTAAGAATGTGCTTCCCAAATATTATAAGTGACAGTTTCTGTGACTTTATACCCTTATATTGATATTTAAACATCTGAGGGATGGCAGCCAGACCTGCATAGAGATTACTTCTCCTGATCTGAAGATCAAGAGGTTCTAATAAAGTCAGGGGCTTTAATAATGAGAATCTGAGTGGGGGGAAATGTTCCTTGAACATACATGTTTGCACCGTTATCTAATTATTTCCTTAACATAAATTCTGAGAATGGAATGGTCACCACCAAAACATTGTTCTCTAAAGATGGAGTCTATTCTACAAACTATATCAGGAACTAGTAGTAACATTTCAACCTGTAAGTTTTCATATGCATTTTTTTCTCAAATCCTAACAAACATTTTCAATTTTGTTAAGACCAAATGGGACTAAGTGGACTAAATAGTAGTGATTTTCTTTCTTTCAATTCAGTAACTAGTTATACTATAGGTAGTATATAGGTTTTCATTGATCAAACAAATATATTTAAGAAAGTTTGGAGAAAAAATGGAGATTTTCTGTTTCTCTGAATTATTCTTTAATTAACTTTTCTCTTTTAAGTATTCAGTTATCAAAAAAATAGAAAATAAGTGTGGTGAAGATGTGGAAAAATTGGATTCTTTTTTTGGGGGGGTGCTGGGGATTGGACGCCAGGACACTTTACCACTGAGCTACATCCCAAATGCTTTTTTTTATTATTTTATCTTTTATTTTGAGACAGTCTTATGAAGTTACTGAGGGTTTCCCTAAGTTGCTGTAGCTGGCCTTGAACTTGTGATCCTCCTGCCTCAACCTCCTGGGTTGCTGGGATTATAGGAGTGCGTCACCATGCAGTCATGAAAAAGTTGGAACTTTTGTGCATTGCTGGTGAACATAAAATTGTGCAGCCACTGTGGAAAGCAGCATGACAGTTTCTTTGAAAATTAAAAATAGAATTATCATATGATCCAGCAATCCCACTTCTGGGTATATATTCAAAATAACTGAAAGCAGTATTTAATTAGATATTTGCATACCTATGTTCACAGAGGCATTATGCACACAACCAAGCAGTACAGACAATCCAAATAGCTATCTGATAAGCAAAATGTGGAATATACCTGCAATGAAAAATTATTCAGCTTTAAAAAGGAAAGTTTTTTTTTCTTATTTTATTCTTTAAAGACAGATTGTAAAAAAAATTTTTAATTAAAAAATTCAATAAAATGAATGTTGAGTCAGTCACATGTATTCTTTTTCCTCCAGTGTGGATTTGGATTGAATTTCCAAGTCAAAAACACTAGGTTACTTAGTATTTTTAAATTCACATTTGCTAGGCAATGCACCTTAGTAAATTGTTCAAAATAAGTCCTCATTACTTACTTTAAGTGAATACTCTAAAAAGGGAAATTTGACACATGCTATGACATTAGATAAACTTCAAAGATATTATGTAAGTATGATGTCATACCACATGAAACCACTTATGGGAATTTCTTAGAGCAGTCAAATCCAGACACAAAGTAGACCCATGGACACCAGAGGCTGGAGCAGAGTGGGTGAGAAGGGAAGATGTTTCATAAGTACAGAGTTTGAATTTGTTTAATGAGTACTGAGTGTCAATCAGCCCATTCTGGAGATGGATGATGGATGATGTTACATAACAATGTGAATGTTGTATGTAATGCCACTAAACTAAATGTACACTTCAAGATGGTTAAATTGGTTAAATGTTTGTGTGTGCACATGCACACATGCGCTTGGTGCTGGGGATGGAAATTAAGGCTTCTTGTATTGGTAGGCAAGTGTTCTACCACTGAACTATACTCTCAGCCCTAAAATGATCAATTTTATGTTTTGTATATTTTACCACAATAATAGTTTTTTAAAGTATTGATTTTTTTTCCCCAATCATTTCTGAAGAAAGGAAAAGAGACTAAAGTTAATTTCAAATAAAAGAATTTCAAGAGCCGACAAGTTGCCCAAAGCATTCCTGAGATTTCCTGTCTGGATGTGTTCTTGAGTATCTACTCTTCCAGGCCAGGGTATGTGCTTAGGATTAGGGTAGCAAACAGGTAATAATGGGTCTCTCTACCTTCATGGGGCTTAGGGGGCAGTCCAGTGGCTCCCAAATTCTTACATGCACAAGAATCCCCTGCAGGGATTGCCAAAATTGACAGATTCCACCATCAGAATTTCAGATTCAGGAGTTCTGAGCCAGGGCCCGGGAATCTGCATTTCTTGGTAATGTTGATACTGCTGGTCCAGGGTCCACACTTTGAGAGGCTCTCACATAAAAGGAGAGACTTGTGTGTGAGTCAGCAATTTCAATAGAGTGGAAGGTGATATGATATTGATCCTCTTAGGGATGCATACTAGTGAGAACACCCATCTGTCCTGAAAGGGATCAAGAAATCCCCAGCAGAGGGGCTGCAGGGACTGAGATCTGAACTGGGACCGACAGGATGTATAGGAGTGAGCCAGCTAACGGGAAGGGAAAGGGCATTTCAGGCGGAGGACACAGTGCATGGAAAGGTCTAGAGACGAGACTGCACGCCACCTGTTGTTGGAATTGAAAGTCTTCCTAAGTCATGGGCAGGTGATGGGGAAAGTGATGAGTAAACAGGGGAAAGGTGACTGAGGTAGATCACAAAGGCTGTTAAGGAGCTTAGAGTTTATCCTCAGGGCAACAGGGAGCCAGTCTCAGCCAGGCTTTTGGCATTTAAGGATTGGAGCTCTCAGAACTAAGGCCAGCAGATCACCTCCCTGGGAGAGCTCAGGTCCAGCACACCCACAGCCCGAGGGGTTGGGAAAGCCCCAGCATCACAAGCCTGTCTGATTCTAGAATCATCTCCCAGATACAAGCTCTAGCCCCTCAGAAAGCCTCCTGCTGCCCAAGAGACATGTTGTCTCAGGTAAGTATAGTCCAGATCCACAGTGCTTTCCAATACAGTAGCCACTAGCCACATGAGGCTATTTAAAATTCAGTTAAAAGATGGTCCCTTGATTGTACTTGCCACATCTCAAGGGCTCAACAGCCACATGTAGCTAATGGCTAAATATAGAGCTCTTCCATCAGGGCAGACACTCCTTTTGAACAGTGCCTGTCCAGGAAATCCAAGATGTCATTAAGTACTTGGCTATAAGATGGGCATCTTAAACCAGCAAGCAATTGATTTGTTCCTTCATTCATGAAAACACAGCAAACTTAAAAATTGATAAGAAAAAAGAAAATCTATAGAGTAAAAAACTAGGCAACTGACAGTATGTTCAAGCTACCAACATTCTAGATACAATTTCTCTAAGGAGATAGAAGGATTATTTTTTTCAATCCACTAAAAAGAATCCTAGAAGCACATGGATTCTCCAAAGCCATCCCTAAATCCTAAAATTAGCAAGCCACAGGAACTGAGAGAGGAAAAATATCTCCCAGATTAAAATTCTAAAAGGCTATTTTTACTGCTTATGTGCCAACAAAGCTAAGCTTTTAAAGCTTTCCCTATTGTGTATTTTACCGACCTAAGTCAGTATGCAGGATTCAAAATATTACATTTGCTAATCCTTACTCTAAATTCTAAATATAAAAGGGAAGAGATGGTGGCATGCCAAGATGGTAATAAGCCCTACGCCAAGGACAAAAATGGAAATTGATGCAAGGAGGAAATGAGTTATGCTGTCAAATAAAACACACGCCCAAGAGAAAAGTTTAACTCTTGGGCAGACCACAGCAGCAATCGTTCTAATCAGTTACAAAGCCCAAAAAGCAAAAGAGGGTGATAATTTCTATAAATAACAACTCCGAGATGTCTTTACTTTCCCAGCTGCTTGGGAAGGAACTGAGAAGCCTAAGTAAAAGTGCCCACCCTCTGACTTCCCTTAAGAATCTGGGAGGTTCCCAGTGTGTGAGATGGATCCTCCCAGGTGTCTAGTGCTCTGCTCCTGATGTTAAGGAACAGGTGGCTTTAGAAAGAATATACAGGCAAGCCAGAAACTGCCTCTTTGTTCAATAGTCTCCCGTCTAGGCAGGTAAAGGGGAGGGGAGGGGAAAGAAAGAAGAGCCAGTGTCTGCATTGCTCAAAACCACTGACCAGCATCTGTGCCTTGCCATACCCACCATCGCCAGCCATGCAACCTCTCTACCCTGAAGACTCCTTGCTCTTCAGTGACCCCTTTCTTCCCAGATCTGCCCTGACAGGAGATCAAGATCTAATCAGCTCCCTCTTCCATGCTGATGATTCCAAGTTCATGGCCATATACATCTAGATATGCGGTGCACAGTGGTGAGCTCCTGCAATCTCAGCTGTTCAAGTCTGAGGTCAGCCTAGGCAACTTAACAAGACTCTGTCTCAAAATTCTAAATAACTAAATAAGAAGAGCTGGGGATGTTGTTCAGTGGTAAAACACCCCTTGGAGTTCAATCCCCAGTACTGGGGGCCAAAAATACACACATACACACTCTTTTAGGTTAAAATAAGCTGACATGCTTCAGTGTTGAGGAAATGGAGCAGAACATAATGGACAGCCAGACATGGATAATTTAGTGTTACCTCTTTATTAAAGATAAGGACTTTAGGGCTAGGGTTCGGGCTCAGTGGTAGAGCACTCGCCTAGTATGTATGAGGCACTAGGTTTGATCCTCAGCACCACATAAATAAATAAAATAAAGGTATTGTGTCCATCTATAACTAAAACAATATATTTTATATATATGGACTTTAACCCTTCTCAGGAGGAGGTCAGGATTTAATGCTGGTTGCAAAAGATGAGAATTAAGATGGTAAAATTTGGGGGGGGGTACTGGGGACCCTCCCCCCCAGGGACACTCAACCACTGAGCCACATCCTCAGCCCTATTTTTGTCTTTTTATTAAAGACAGGGTCTCACTGAGTTGCTTAGAGCCTCACCTTGCTGAGGCTGGTTTTGAACTTGTTATCCTCCTGTTTCAGCCTCCTGAGCTGAAACTGCGCCCAGCAAGATGGTAAATCTTTTTTCACAACCATTTCATAAAATCCAAATAGAGCTATTTCTAATGCAGACAAACTACTTGACTGGATACGTAAGATCCCTTACACACTCACGTGGTTTTATTGAACCCATAAAGTGAAAGCAGACAATCATTTTTACAAACATTTCTGAGATGTTCCTACTTTCCCCTGCTGCTTTAGAAGGAACCAGGATATCATCATCTCCTTTCTAAGTACTGGACTCAGCACTGGACGTGGGACACAATTCCCTGACTTCCTGGTCTCTCCGTCGCCTTTTTTATAATTCCCAAATGACCTGAGATCATCAAGTTTCCCTTACTCAAGTTTCCAAAAATCCGGCTGAGGGGTTATTTTTAGGTAAGTGCACTTCAAAAGCCAATGGCAGAGCTTCCTTTCTGATAAGTGACAGGTTGTCCTCTGGGCCTTATGATTCACTCAGTCCACACAAGTGACAGGGTGCGTGCATGGGGTAGGGCCTCAGGTCTACATCTTACTGTAATTCCTGACCTTGGAAGCCAATGAGCTGATCAGAACGCATTCAGTTTCCAAAGATATGAGTAGAACCAAACAAGATAAATTAGTTCTCCTGTAACTCAAGGGTACACTTAGCAGTATGGTAGGAACAACCAGAAAAACAAACAAACAAACAACAACAACAAAACACATTCCAAAGGTAACACAGCTCAGGGCAAAGAAATTCTCTAGAGACATCTGGGAGGGAATCAACAGGGTGTACCATTAGCTTCAAGGCAAATAAACCTGTGCTTAGAGTTCCAGTTCCCACCACAGATGTTGTGATAAAAACAGTCATCAACATAATGGCTCTCAGAAAGCATGGCTACAGTGTTTCTATTCCAAAGAAGTATTTATATTGGTTTATATTTAAAAACTATGTTCTATTGGTTTTTATAAAGAAGTCTATTACATTGGATTTGATTCTTAAAAACTTTCCTAAAGTTGTGCTAAAAAGGAAAACAAAAACTAACTCCCCAAAACAAAACCTTCCCAAGTTTTCTGAGGCCAAATCTGTAACTTGGTTAACAGAAGAGTTAAAATTAATACTAGGATGAAGCATGGTAGCACATGTTTTTAATTCCAGTGACTCAGGAGACTGAGATAGAAGGGTGGCACATTTGAGGCCAGTCTCAATAACTTAGTGAGGTCCTGTCCCCAAAATAAAAAGGACAGGGGATGTAGCTCAGTGGTAGAGCAGGCCTGGGTTCAATCCCCAGTACCCAAACAGAACAAAACAAAAAGAATTAATCCTAGGAAACAAACCCCCTAAAATATAAAGGTTCACTGTTTCCTTTATTACTCCCAAATCAATGCAATAAAATAAGTAATTTTTTATATATAAAGTATATAAGCACATAGAGTATCTAAAGATAAGAATATAAATATATAAAAGATACAAAGTATACTCAAGTATATAAAGATAAGATAAATACATGAAAGATATAAGCGTACATAATATATAAAGTGCCTGTATATGTAAGTCTAGAAAGTACCTGTAGATAAGAATGTAAGGCCAAAGGAAATATGGGCCCCAACCTTACCTCATCCACACGTAGTCTATGCAGAAACAGTGGTCTAACTGGAATCCATTGCTCCTGGGGCTAGACAGAGAATGCAGAGAGCTCAATTGACCTGATGATCAGTCAAGGGTGGAGGAAGGATGGCATTTGAGTTGGGCCTTGAAGATCCTGCGGGACCCTGAGCAGGTTGGCAGGGAGGAGGGAATGAAAGGAGGAGGTGTTCAGGAGAAGGACACCTGGGGCAAAGGATCAGCCCTACTGTGTATACAGAAGTAGCTCAATCACTGCAGTGTACCTAGGCAGAGGAACGAGGACAGCAGTGGTTACAAGAGGCTGGAAAGCAGAGCAAGGCAAGGCTGGGAAGGCCTTGTGGGTTAGAGGCACTTGGAATTCATGTACTGAAAAGGGGAGGCCATTAGAGGCTTCCCAGCACAGGACAGGTGTCACCCGACTTCATGACAGGTGCTCAGTTAGCTGCAGGAGAGCCGCTTGGCTCCTGTCTCCAGGAAGCTGAAGACTGAGGGGGGCAGACAGGATTCTAGTCCACAGAAATATTCCTTTACACTGATGGAGGAGCCCCCGGGACAATGGGGACTCAGAGCAGAGAGAGGAGGCTAGGAAGATGTCCCCGAAGAAATGAGCTGGGCCCTGAGGTCTGAAGCACCAGCAGAGGTGAGGAGGCGGAGAGCCCATCCAGCAAGAAACCTGGGTCCTCCCCAACTGGAACTGTCCCAATCAGATGAGCCCTTTGGAAATGATAACCCTGACCAGCAACTCCAGGAAGAGACAGTGCTAATCTGTGGCCAAGACAAGATTGCAGCAAATTCCTACTGTCCCTGTAGACAGGACAAGGGCAGAGGCCAACAAGGAGTGCAGCAGGGGAGGGGTGGGTTGGTCCCTGGGCCAAGCAGCAGCATTTCACCCCTCCTTCATGAGGGTTGGGGGCTGGGGGGGAAGAACGTCAGGGAAGAAAAGAGTGCAAGCAAGTTTTTAGTTTCCTCTTCTCATTAGGATACACTTTGGCAACAGATGCTACACACACTTAGTATTTTATTGAAGAGGAGGGTGGTTCCTTTGTCTTTTTAATTGCAAAAGGAAGCTAATTTTAAAACTTCAGCTCTTGACTCAAACATAACAGAGCCTCTCATCCCCACTATTTTGTTTGTGGAGGGGGTGGGTACCGGGGATTAAACTCAGGACTGGACCACTGAACCACATCCCCAGCCCTATTTTGTATTTTATTCAGACACAGGATCTCAGTGAGTTGCTAAATGCCTTGCTTTTGCTGAGACTGGCTTTCAACTCACGATCCTCCTGCCTCAGCCTCCCAAGCTGCTGTGATTACAGTCATGCACCACTGTGCCCGGCTCATCCCCACTCCTAACCCCACTCTTCTCCTAGGCTCCTTCACTTCAGTGAAAGTCAACCCCACCCTTTCAGGAGCTCTGGCCAAACACCTGGAGATGTCTGGACTTTCCTTTCTCCACCCTGTGCTAGATCCACTGTTGGCTCTGCCTTCCAAAGGTTTCCAGAACCTACAACCTCATCCCATCCCCCTGCTCCCTGCCTGGCTGAAGTCCCATGATCTGTCACCTGGATTCCAGGCACCTCCAGACTGAATTCAGCACAGAAAGCAGATGGATTTTTTCAGAAGCATCTTGTTACTCCTTAGCTCAAAGTCCTGCCTGCTGTGGGTTCTCATTTCTCTCACACTGAACCCCAATCTACCCACTCTCTTTTCCTCTTCTCCACCCTCACTCCCTCTCCTCTGTCCACACACCCTCTCTGCTCCTGGTAGCTTCTGGAACATCCCCCCAATCCCTTCGATCCCCAGTATTGTGCAGTATCTGTCCCTGAGCCCATCGTCCCCAGTAGCCACAGGGCTCAGCCCCCTGCAGAGACCACCTTAGCTGAGATATCACCTTTTTAGGGAACCAGCCCGATTGCCACCATGTTTGAACTGTGCAACCCCAACCCCCGGGATCCCTTCTTTACACTGTGTCCTATAGCAATTCCAATCTTTGGACAGACTCTAAATGCATGGATGATCTGCCTCTTTCCACCAGCTTACTCTCATCCTGTCACTCAGACACATCCCCAGCCCTGAGAGCAGAGCCCAAGACACAGGAAACATGGCAGAGATATTTGCTGACTGGATGAAAGGTCACCTTCCTAATGAGGCCTCCCCAGTCACCTGAACAAACTAGTCAGCCCTTGGCCTCGTCTACTCCTCCTGCTATTTTTCTAATGGCATTTGTCATCATGTGATAAATGTTCATGCCACGTGTTGGTTTCCTCTGTCTGTCCTTACGAAGATGAAGGTGCCATCAGGGCAGGAAGTAAGGGACTTTGACTCTTTTTATCTCTGCTGCATCCAAAATATTTAGAAGAGCCTGGCACATAGTAGGTACTCAAATATTTGGAGAGGGATGGGGAGAAGAAGAGAAAAAAGGAGGAAGAGGGAAGAGAAAGAGGCAGGGAGAGAAGGATCCGATCGGGGTCTGACCACATTATCAGGGTCACAGATGATTGGCCTAAAATAAAGAAACATTAATTAGTGCTTCTACCTAGAGCAAGAGACTCTGTTGGGGAGCAGTGTCAAAATTAAGTAAACATTTAAAATCTGTCCTCTCCTATGTTGCTTTAGTCACAATAAAAGAAAAAATCTAAAATAAAAGAAAAATAGCAATAAAAGAAAAAATGGCACCAGCACAAGGGTAGATGACACTGAATTCCAGTCACGGGAAGCAGGAGTCATGGAAACAACAGTACGATTTGTTTGAAGGCTGCCTTTTCTATAGTTTCCAAACAAAAATAAACAGGATTAGTTCTTCTTATTACTTGGCATAACAACCAGGTAAGTCAACTTTAGGATTCGATTCACTTGAGCTGACAGTCCACATACAGGAAACAAACCTGACCTCTGTGTTCAGCCAGAGTCTGTCCGCTTGGCCTCCACTGCGACTTCCTTTGGCAGGCCACCTGTCAGTTTAAAGGTAATGCCTGGAATAATAACACCACCTCAAACTCCTAAGTCAACCTCTTGCTGGGCATGAATTATCTGCACTTACCATGAAGCTGGTTTAATGATCCAGCTTAATGATTTGGTTTCATCACCTTCAGTTCACAGAAAGGATACTGAGCCGGGAGCAGGTAAAGATGTGTGACGAGGGTCTCAGGCCAGCCAGGGAAGAGATCAACTCTTGTTCTGGTAGCCTGGGACACCCCCACCCCAATTAATAACACTTAGGGACTCAGATCAGGCCCTTGGGCACAGAGAGAAGTGGAAGTCCAATAGCAAGCCCCTCTCTCTCTTTGCCTCTGTCCTCAGCACCCAGTCCCCGTCCAGCTCAGAGTCATATTAACTTCTTAGAAGTAACCAGGAGCAACCATGCAATTTGGGGTTAGGAGCGCAGCTCGTGGGGTGCTTTCCTAGCATACAGGAGGCCCGGGTTTCACCCCCAGCACTGCAAGACCAACAAAAACAAAGCAAGTTTTCACAATAGGAAGGGTTCTTAGGGTGAAGCTCACCAGAAATATCAAAAGACTGGACAGATTGGTACATTTTCTAATATAGAAAATTACTCCTCCCATCCCGCCCTCCCCAAAGGTCAACAGCAAATGTCATTGTAGAAGCTTTTCAAAAGAAGCACACCTGGGTGTTTTTGCCCGAAGGCAAGTGGGTAAACCAGAAGGCTTCTCTGAAGCCCTCTGCAGCCCACCCTTATGCTACAGGTGACTGACCACTTTCTTTTCTCCCTGATGTTTTCCAGCTGTTTCCTCCAGCTCTTATCTCTTCAATTGAGAGCAGATTCCAAAGGCAGAAACCACCTAAGATTTCAATCTGATTTCTATCTGTCTCTATCTAGGCAAATTTAATTTAATCTGTAGAATTTGTTAAATTCCACTGCCATTTGTTTGGGGGCAGGGGGCATGTTTGTACTTATTTGGAAACGTGTAGACCTTCCCTAGAAAGTTAACCAGTGAACTGGGAATGGCTGGGACATTTGGAGAAGGGGAGTGAGTAATGGGGTCAAAGAGGACAAGGAGGCACATCTTATACTCAACATCGTTTTGTAGTTGGTGAAGATTGTACCTCTTGCATGTATTGCTTATACAAAAAAATAAACTAAAGAAATATGTGGGGCAAAATCTGAAGTTTGAATTATTTTTTGTTACAACTCTTTATCAGGAAATAAGTAAGGGTAATGGGTTCACACCTTGCCTTATCAGTAATGCCTAACAACCAAAGAAATTATAGTAGATAAACTGTAAGCTGCCCAACGGCAGGGGACACTTCAGCTGAACTTTCAAGTCTTTGTTCTCATATTAGTTAGATATAGCTAGATGCCTAACAAAATACACCAAACTTTAGCAGTATAGAACACAAGCATTTATCATCTCAGTTTCAGATGCTTGGCAAGCAGGGCATGGCTCAGGATCTCTCACGAGGCTACAATCAAGGTGTCAACCAGACTACAGTCACCTGAAAGTTCACTCTGGGAGGATCTAATTCCTAGCGTACTCTCGGGTTGTTGGCAGTGTCACAGGCAAGCAGGAAGCTGAAACTCCAAACCTCGGTTCTTGTGTTGCGACACAAGAAAATTTAAAGTCAAACACCAAAAGTCACGCCAGAGAAGTTTATTAGAGGTGAAAGTAAAGTAAAAGCAAAGTGAGGCTTAAGCAGAAAGCACTCTCAAGAGAGAGAGTGGGCCATCTCTGAGCAGAGAACAACAAAGGAGACAATGCTGTCCCCACATTTATTATTATTCTATGTTTAACTTGAAATCTGGGGTCCCCCTTCCACGACCTTTGTCAATGAGGTGTTCAACTCCTCCTTCATGTTGGGTGGTGAAATTTTTCACCTTAATTAGTCCTCTTCGGAACTGTCATGGTGGCCATCCTATTTAGGGTGGCTTCATCTACAAGTCAATTCCACATTGATGTGGGCACTGGGGTCAATAGTTGGTCAGAAGTTACCTTAATGCACCTGTGTTACTAAAGGAATCTTTCTTCCCAGAAAATTGGAGATGCTTATAGCCATAACTCCTAACTTCACATCAACCTCAGGGAACCCTGTCAAGAGTTGGTCCCATGAATCCTTTTCTCTTGACGTGTTTTACAAATAGCTCCCTTACTTTTGTTTTCTACAGATTAAATTCCACCATTTGATTTCTTAAGATAGTTTAAAGAAGGACCCAAAAGTATTTTATTTTTTTTTAATTTTTATTGTTGGTTGTTCAAAACATTACATAGTTCTTGATATATCATATTTCACTCTTTGATTCAAGTGGGTTATGAACTCCCATTTTTACCCCATATACAGATTGCAGAATCACATCCACTGATTTACATATTGCCATACTAGTGTCTGTTGTATTCTGCTGCCTTTCCTATCCTCTACTACCCCCCTCCCCTCCCCTCCCCTCCCATCTTCTCTCTCTACCCCATCTACTGTAATTCATTTCTCCCCCTTGTTTTTTTTTTTTCCCTTTCCCCTCACTTCCTCTTGTATGTACTTTTGTATAACCCTGAGGGTCTCCTTCCATTTCTATGCAATTTCCCTTCTCTCTCCCTTTCCCTCCCACCTCTCATCCCTGTTTAATGTTAATCTTCTTCTCATGCTCTTCGTCCCTACTCTGTTCCCAGTTACTCTCCTTATATCAAAGAAGACATTTGGCATTTGTTTTTTAGGGATTGGCTAGCTTCACTTAGCATAATCTGCTCTAATGCCATCCATTTCCCTGCAAATTCTATGATTTTGTCATTTCCAAAAGTAATTTAAAGAACACTTTTTGACCTCATCACAAAGGAGGAACTTGAGGTAATTTCAAGAACACTTTATGACCTTTACCAAGCATCTCACTGCTCACTGCTAGCTATGACCTAACAGGCAGGACTCAGTTCCTCCTGGGCTGTTGGTTGGAGGACACCCTCAGTCCTTTGCCATATGTCTCTCCATGAGGCAGATCCAACATGGAGGGAGGCTGGTTTCTCTCAGAGCAAGGGAGACAGCCAAAGAACTTGAGCAGCAGGAATGTAGGTTCTGTTTGTACCCAAGCCTCAGAAGTAGCATCCCATCACCATGACCATATGCTCTTCATTAGAAGGGCCTCACAAGACCTAACTTCCACTCAAGGGGAGATCATCCGTAAGGAGAGGCACTCATGAAATTATACCTAAGCAGATACTTTAGCAGGGTCCAAATTTGGTCTGAAGTCATTTGAGAAGGTTTTTATGGAAGAGGCCTAAGAAGTCTAGCAGTAAAATGAAAACCAGAGAGAAATTACACAAGAATCCTGAGATGTGTTAGCAGCGACCAAATTTGGTCAAAAGTGGTTTGAGAGGGCTTTTTTGGAACTAGCAGAAGAAATCTGGCAGTAAAATGAAAACCAGAGGGAAATGACTTCACTCAAACCCCAGTATCAGAAAGGCAAAGAACTATGAGCTTTTCATGGACAGAGGGCTGCCCAAGGAGGCAAAAATAAAATTTAAAATTAACTAGTAAAATCTGAAGTTGATATCAACTATGGCCTAAAGCTCACTATTTTGTGTTAGCAACACTGAACATATTGTTTTTAATCTTATTTTTGGTATGATTCATTACCAATTTTTAACTTATTGAATGAAAAAAAAGAAATATGTATAATGGTAAATATTCTCTTTCTGCTAACCCTGTGATACATGCTAGACTTCAGAAGCTGAAAAAAGCAAGGAGCTCAAGTCCATATTTCTGATTCTCCTTACGTATGGATTGTCATGCACCTCAAATTCCCCAAGTTTTTTTGTAAATGTAAAACTGTTTTGAAAGATGACAATAAATATAGAGAAATGTTCAAAAGCTGAAGTTCCAAAAGGTAAACCAAGTATCTTCTTTTTTTTTTTTTAAATCTTGTACTTAACTCAAGTAAGTCCAGGAGTGGATGAAAACATACTCAACTGGTGGAAATTTTTAAAGTCCTTTAAAAAATGAAAACGCACAACTATCGTTCCTGTAAACGTAGCTGAAGCTTTTGCTCAATTTGAAGGAGGAGGCCGTCTTGCTGGCTCCAGGTCCCTCCACACAGCTGGGAGGAACATCCTGTTGTATGTTTACATATATTCACGCTCCTGGAATTTAACAATTAAAACTGTGATGGGCAGGCTTCCAGGACAGGGCTGGCAGGCGGGAGGCCAGGACAGAGAAACTTCTGTGAAGACAGGGAGGGGAGGCTGGACCTGGCCACCCGGATTCTGTAGTGTTCATTTAAACTCCACAAAATATACTTGCTTGACCCTTAAAATTTTGCAACTCTCAAAATCTCTTAATTGGCTTTAGCCAAAGGGGCTGCCTGATGGCAATAATATTATGATACCCATATCTTAGTCCATCTGGGGACAGTCTCACCCTCACAGAGCAGGGATGTGGTTCTGAATTTCTTCCCTTCTTTCAATTTCAGGCACACCCAGCCTTCCTCCTCCTCATCATCCTAACTGATTAGGAAATTACTTCTAAGTGGTCTAGAGTCCAGTCTCAATAGCCACATCCCTGATAGGGCATGATTTAAGCAGAAGGCAACTTCCTCTTCTCAGCAGTGTGTGTGGCTGCTCAGCTGAGGCTGCTTTGGGATCAGCCAGCTGTTTACGGTTCATCAAAATGGGGGTTTGGGGTTCCTGTTTTGGGGTTTTGCTACTGGGGGTTGAACCACTGAACTACATCCCCAGTCCTTCTTATTTTTTATTCTGAGACACAATCTCACTAAATTGCCCAGGCTGGCCTGAAATGGGTGATCCTCCTGTCTCCATCTCCCCAGTTACTGCAATGACAGGTGTGTACCACCATTACCTGACTAAAAATCCAGGTTTGAAAATCATTCACTGCTGGTCAAATATGAGTAATCTCCAAGAGCACCAAAAAGCAGACCTTAAATCCTGATTTCTCTGCTTCAAAATCACTTGGGGATTTCAGACAGGAAGTTCTACTTTTTTCAAAGGTCCCTGAAGGGATTACAATGCCCGGCAGTCAGGGCTGGGGTCCTGTTCTAGGGCGAGGTGTGATATGAATTTTCTTTCTTGCCAAAAGGTGGACTACTTTGATCATATCTTTATTCTTGAGATTGATTCACCCCTGTCTGGAGTGTTTCGTTGAATTTTGGCAATACTAGTTAAAACCATAAAACAAACCAACCCATTTTAGAGCTATCAAAGTTGTTCAAGAAAATGTCCCAATATTTTCTTTTGAGAAGATGGATCCAGAGCTTAGAAAGATGAGGGAAGGTTAAGAGTACTGGAGGTGTGTTTAGTCTCCCTGGGCCTCAGTGTCCCCATCTTTAAAGTGGAAATGAATGTACTAATTAATTAACTCGTCATTTACTGAAGGCCTCCCTTCATGGACTAGGGAGGAAGAAGTTATGGTGACCCTCTCACTACATCTCACAGGGTGACAGCCCCAATGCATACTTTAAAGTTGAATACAGTAATTTCAGGAGAGGATGGGACGGCCAGGAACATGGGAGCCTGGGGAAGCCACACATGACCCAGCCCGGAAAATCTGTGGGAGGCCCACAGGCCACAGGGATGCTGCAGCTGAATCGCAGACAACGCAAGACTGTGCAGAGAGGATCAGAGGGGCAAGGTGCCCTGCTCTCCTAAGAATTCTTGAGAAAATAAGATATTGCAAGTGAAAGCACTTTGTCATAAGCAAATAACTCCGCAGACCTGAGCTATGAAGTTCAGTGTCTTGATCAAGGCCACCCACGACTGATGTGTTGCAGAATCCCCTCCTTATCTTACACCACTCATGTATTTCAATCTCTTCCATTATAGGTTCCTATCTAGACATTTCCACAAACCCAAAAGCCTTGTTTAAAAAAAATTTGAGACAGAATCTTGCTAAGTTACTTAGGATTTTGCTAAATTGCTGAGGCTGGCCTTGACCTTGAGATCCTTTGCTGTAGCCTCCTTCTATGCCAGATTATAAGCATGCACCACTGTGCCTGGTTGGCCCAAGCAAATTTCTGATACACTAAAAACATGGTATAAATGGTATGGACTCTGACACTGTCTACCTCCCAAGCAGTTCTGTCTTGACTATACACTAGAATTGCCCTAGGTGTATTCCTGTTTGATTAATTAGAATCTCTGGAAGTGAAGTCCTCAGGTCAGCCATCAACATTTTTTATGCTTCCTGGGTGGTTCTAATGTGCAGCCAAGTTTGAGGACCTCATCTATCAGAAAGCCAAGAATGAATGACCACACCCACACATAGAAATTCCTCAATACCCATGCCAGATGCATCTTAAAGGAGGCTCTGGACAATGTGAAGTTCAACTGCTTGCTTAACTATAATTTTTTTCTTGTTCATATTAATTCATTTTATTTTTAAAAAATTATTTATTTATTCTAATTTGTTATATATGACGACAGAATGCCATTCATTTCATATTATACATATAGAGTACAATTTTTCAAGTCACTGGTTGTACACAAAGTAAAGTCACACCATTTGTGTCTTCATACATGTACTTAGGGTAATGATGTCCATCTCATTCCACTGTCTTTCCTACCCCCATGCTTCCTCCCTTCCCCTCCCTCCCCTTTGCCCTATCCAAAGTCCCTCCATTCCTCCCATGCTCCCCGCACCCATCGTCATTATGAGTCAGCATCCTTCATATCAAAGAAAACATTCAGCCTTTGGTTTTTTGGTATTGGCTTACTTCACTTAGCATTATATTCTCCAACTCCATCCATTTACCTGCAAATGCCATAACTTTATTCTCTTTTAATGCTGAGTAATATTCCATTGTGTATATATACCAATAACTATAATTTTTTTTTTAGGAGAACAAATTCACCCTCCAACTGATGACCAGATTGGATTAATCCTATTTTGTCTTTTCTGAAGATACAGAGGCTGGTGGAGGGAAGTTCCATCATACTCCTAGGAGTATAAGTGATGAAACACACCATCCAGACCAAAAATACTCTACTGAGAAACCATAACAAAAATAATTTGCAGATTGCAGAGGACAGGGCACCTGATGGAATGCAGGCAATGATAAGATAATATTGAGTGGCTTGGTGTTTAACAAAAGTACTAACATGCTTACTGTGGTCCTTTGACACTGATGACCAGCACACAACAGGGTGGACACCTGTGGCGTAACTAGTCTTCTTGTTTTTTCCTATTCCTTTAATAACATGGGAAGGCCCATGGAGAATAAGAACTTTAAATAAAACCACAAGGAGATGATCTAAAAGAAAATTAAGCATTGAAGAGAACATAAGTAAGCTCCTCTAGCACATGTGAAGAGACGTGGTACAGTCATTCCAACATTTCTGGTCTTCTCCTATTCTCTATGTCCTTGCTATTCAAAGTGAGGCCCATGGACCAGCATCATCTGCCTCGTCTACAGCTTATTAGAAATGGAGAACTTCACCCATGACCAAACTCCAAATCTACATTTTTAACAAGATCTTCAGGAGGATCTCATGAAAGTTCATGTTTGGCACACTGCTGGTCTACAAGGTGGAAGTTGGCACTCTCTGGGTGATCCTAGATTTTCTCTAGGATCCATTTAATTTCAAGCATTTCTCCCAACTACACCAACTGGAACTTTTTATCATTTTCTAAGCTTGGGAAACCTCAAATCATTCTTCTCAAAATGACTCTCCAATATAACCCCTTCTTAGGAACCTTCCTGAACACCCCTAAACTGAGTTAGCAGCTCTCCTCCTCATGATCCCACAGCTCACATTTCTTACTGCCTCTCTCAATCATATCTAGTCCTCATTCGCTCACCACCAAGCAGTAACTACTCTCAACAATATTATGTCAACATTATTCCAACAGCAGGACTCAGTCTTCGTCAGCCACAGAGCTACAGTGAGCAAGACCGATGTGGTCCCTCTTTAGGGAGTGTCCAACCTCACAGGAACAGCATTCCAATAATCCAACAAATAAATAAAGGGTTACACTCTGATGAATATAAGAAAAACTTGGAGGGAGCTCCTTGGTTATCTTTTTCGCTCCTATTTTGAGATAGGGTCTTGCTCAGCTGCCCTGGCTGGCATGGAACTCGTGATCTTCCTCCTGCTTCTGCCTCCCAAGAAGCTAGGATAACAGGTGTGTGCCACCATGCCTGGTTTAGGAAGGACCTCCTCTAGCAGAAGTGGTCAGAGAAGACTCTGAGAATTGACACAAGCCAAAAAGTGAAAGATAAGGAGGAGGTTCTGTGGAAGAGTGTCTCAGGTGAGACAGCAACAAATGTGAAGTTCCTGGCACAGGGAAGGACTTGCCACGCTCCATACTGAGGCTGAGGAGGACAAGAATGGAGTTAATAGGAGGCAGGGGTCGGAGCTGTCATCGCTGCAGTGGTGAGCCACTAAAAGGTTTTGCTGCTGGGTGTGGACATGACCCAGGATCCGACTGGCAGTCTGAGTTGGAGGAGGCAGGGTGGCAATGGAGACCTTGGTTAGGAGACTACTGGAATGGTCCAGGGAAGGGAGGGAGGATGGTGACTTGAACTTAATGGAGGGCAGCAGAGGTAGGGGTAATTGGTTGGAGCCAAGGTCTTCTGGAGGTAGAAGCATCGGACCTTGGAGATTTCTTATGAAAGGATTTCTCATGAAAGCATCAGCTGGAGAGGCCTTACCTTCTAAAATGGGTGGAGGTTCACTTCTCAATGGGGTAGGTTTGGGGTACATGGGAGGTACACTGCATGGAGTGAGAAATGTGTTGGCAATGAGTCCTGTGGGGCCCCAGCATTTTAAGGGTTTAGGACAGGATTTCTCAACTCCGACATATTGTAGGATTTTAGCAGCATCCCTGGTCCCTTCCACTAGATGTTAGTAACATCTCCTGAGTAGTGACAACCTAAAATGTCCCCAGGAAGGCAAAATCAACTCTGGTTGGTTAGGTTAAGGATACCTTACCAAAATGTCTTTAATAAACTAGATCCTGTAGAAACCTCATAGCAAAACCAGGGTAAGAGCTTCCTGGATCACTAGAATGTCTCATGTTCTGGTTTTGTGGACAAGCACCGAAAATTGATTGACTGAGACAGGCCAAGTTTGAAGCTTGATTTTGCTCCATCGCATTAGGAAACAACTAGAATTACACTAACCCCCAAATACTCTCAAAATCTTGAAAACTCTCTATCCCTTGGCTTTGCCAATAACAACTCAAGACAGAACAGGTACCAGCTGTTTTCATGGCCAGCTGTGTTCATAGCTCAGAGTAGGAATGGTCTAAGAGTTTCTGTACACCATTGCAAATAAGTCTCTGAAACCAAAATGTCACAAGAATCCATTTTTCCAGAGATGTTAAAGCATGACAATAGATACTAAAAGTTACGCCAAATCCATTTTTTGTTCGAGACTATTTTACTAAGTAAATGTTTATGTGTGTTTGTGACTCTTTTGCTAAGTTATAAGGTACAAGAACTTGGTTATTCTCCTCTGGCCATTTATTGAAGGCATGAGAGTCATAACATACACCTAATTAGACCAAAATGGATTCTTTTTTGTTACCAGGTCACTATAAAAACAGCCAACAGTTGTTGGTTCAAAGTTGTTCAATGTCTTCTCTCTCATATGTATTTAATAACAGCAGCTAATGCCAGTGTAGAAAAAGGGATGTCTCTGACCTCACTATTTAATATGGGACTGGAGAACAGCAGGAGGTGTAAACCCTACTGAGGTGCTGTTCTCTGCTACGTGAGGTGGCAGCCTGGTGTGAACATATACATACAGACAAAGATTGCTGCGTCCTGCCCCAGAGCTTCTGAGTCAGAGAGTCCAGAGTGGTTCACCATCACATTAGTGTTGCTGGTCCAGGGAACACACTTTGAAAACCAGAGTCCAAGCAACTACGACCTAGGCACTGATCAAGCCAGACTGGCATGTGGAAATAAAAGCCAGCTACCATCCTGAGATGGCAACAATCATCCTAGGGCAGGACTGTCCAGAGAGCCACTGAAACAAGAAGGGCCCTCACTTTGACCTGAAAGGGACAAGAATCAGGACAAGAATCAGGAAGCCTTCTGGGAGGTAGTCACACCTGGTCATCAGGTAGAGGGAAGGAGGAGAAAGACAGTCACCAGCAAAGAACACAGTATGTGCAGAGACCCTGAGACAGAGGAGGCATGTTCTGTCCCAGTAGTGAAAACATTCCTTTTTTATCAATGACATTTTTATAATCAAACATTTTATTGTTATCCTTATTCCTTTTGCACTGAATCCTTTCCCCCTACCTATTAATATTTAATAATCATTTAATATTAATATCTATTAATATTAATGTCTATTAATATTAATAATTATTAAATATTAATAACCCTGAAATTTTTTATATTACTGCTACAGATGCCTGCAAACACAGGATGCTCAGAGTTGGTCTAAAAGTGGTGTCTGAGATAATCTGGAAAACAAGCAAAGAAGTTAAACAAAAGTCTCATGATCTCATGTTAGGTTAGGGCAGGGACAGAGGAGGAAGGAGCCAGCAAGTTTAATGCAGGCAGAGACGTCAAGGCTGTGGTTTTGCTGGATTTTCTTATCTGAGCCCCTTCATCTCAATAATGAAATTGGTTCTTTTAATTATTTATGAAAACTAGAAACCAAAAATGTCAAAGACAGTTACAAAATCAAGATTTGACTGAGTTCAAAGAAGAGATACTCTCATCTTTATCTCCTCTTGTAAAGATGATAAAATGCAGCCAAACATGAAGGACCAAATTGATTTGGGGGCATTCTGGAACAGAAAAAACACCAGAACTAACTTACACTTTAAACAAATTCTATAGGATACAAAGAATGCCTGACAGGATGTTATAATAGAAATACTATTTTTATAAATGTTTAAAGATAATCAACTTTGTAATATTCCTGTTAAGTTCTAAGAATTTTTTAGATTGGAAATCATTGCCCAGTGCCTAAGGCAAAGTGGCAAACAAGATTTTAATTTTGCTAATAAAATGTACTTTAGTTCTTGCAATGCTCATTTTTTTTTTCTTCTTTCTTTTATAGTACTGGGGATTGAACCCAGGGGCACTCTAGCACTAAGCTACATCCCTAGTCTTTTCTTTATTTTTCAGCTTTGAGACAGGGTCTAAATTGCTGAAAACTGGCCTCAAACTTGCAATCCTCCTGCCTCAGCCTCCCAAGCAGCTGCAATTACAGGAATGTACCACCACATCCAGCTTGGTCACTGATCTTTATACACTCTTAGTTATGTGCCAAGTTCATTTAAAACCACTTCATGCTTACTGATTTTCCTATGACACATACAAACAAACCTATAAGAAGATAAAACTTCATCTGATAAAACTTCACCTGATAAAAAGCAGGTCTATTGGGATCACTGAAGTTGTATGGCTCTGGGTACAACAATGTGACATTTCCTCTCATGGTGGCTTGGTCCTTGCCTTGCCTTGAGCTTGTTTCAAAACTGGTTTCAAAAACCTTCCTGATAGTTTGGCTTCACTGATTTTTCTTTTTCTTTTTTCCTTTGGTGTATTAGGGATTGAACTCAGGGGCATTCAACCACTGAGTCATGTCTCCAGCTCTATTTTATTTAGTGTCAGGGCATTTTATTTAGAGACAGGGTCTCATAGAGTTGCTTAGAGGCTCACTTTTGCTGAGACTGGCTTTGAATTCTCTATCCTCCTGCCTCAGCCTCCTGAGCTGCTGGGATTACAGGTGTTGGTGCACTTATTTTCAACTTTCAAAAATAAATCTCTTCTTTTAAAAATACTCTCAAGCTTGTCACACCTCAATGATCAGGAAAATGAATGTTGGTGTTTTTTTCTGAAGATTTATCATCTCTCAAAATAGGGGGACAAAACCTTTAAATGAAAAGGGCCTTATCTAAAAAGGGGACCTACTATAGTATTCATTGTGTGGAAATAAAAATAATTAATAAAAGCAAATGCAAAACAAATAAAACAGAATCCACTGTACATCGCTGTATGTTTCCTTGTCATCTGAACCTACAGTGCTTAAAATTAATTCCACCCTGAAAGTTTTAAATACGGGAAGCTTATGACGAATGAGATCATGTGGAGCCATGAAATTACAACAGGAGGGTGAGCTGTGAAATATCAGGTCCATCATTTGAAGCACAAAGGGATTCCAGCTCAGAGATTGACAGCTTATCACTAAACTAGAAGTAGGAAGAGCACCCCACCCAGTTCCTGCCAATGTCCACCCACCACCCACACATTGCTTTCCCTTGGGTTTCTTCTGTGTTCCAGGGAAATAACATCTATCCTGCCAACTCCCCAAATTTTAAAACTATAAAGTGGTCTAAAAATGTGAAGAATTGGTATTCTTAGCCAAAGTCAAACCACCATTCAGTGACTCACAGAGCTGATATTTGCAGGGCTGGGGACCTGCATTAGTGTTACAAATGACAGATACTCCTCGAAGACCAGGAAAATATCATAACATCATCATTCTGAGAGACTACGAAAGCCAATCCTCCTCTCCTAATCCCCAGTAAAACAAAATACATAGAAGTTTCAGGACTTATTTATAAGAAGAGGGAGTTCTCAAATCACAGTTTTATGTTCCGAAACTTCATTTCAGGGTGGGGTTACCAGAAAAAAATACAGAGCACACAGTTAAATTTGACTTTTAGATACACAACACATAATTTTTAGTGTCAGTCCCAAATATCATACTGGACATACTTATCAAAAATTAAAAGGGCTGGGGATGCAGCTCAGTGGTTAAGCATCCCTGGGTTCAATCCCTGGTACCAAAAAAACAAAAACAAAAACAAAAAAACTGTTCACTTTTAAACTTGAAATTCAAACTTAATTGTGTGTCCTGTATTTTTAATTGCTATATCTGGCAACCCTGACTCTGGGTCACTTGGATGGATTTTGCAACGTTCAGGTGTTCCTAGACCCCTTACCTGGGAAGTCTAGGGACCTGAGTGCAATTTCTGGTTCTGTCAATTACTAGTTCAGAGACCTCAGGCAAGTTATAGTTCCACTGTTAGAAAACAGAGACCAGTCAATCCCTACCCTACAGGGTGGACCAGCTAGTGTGAACATGGAAAGGAAGCACACTCTGAATAAAAGCAGCAGGTCACCCAATACACATTATGGGAAAGAATGGTCCTGAGTCGTGAGCATCACCGGACACTTCTTTTAGGTTTTCAGACTTAACCCATCATCAAGGCTAAGAGTCCACATCTGTGCCTGCCCGGCATGCACAGGAGCTGGGTTAACTCCTACCCTCCACTTCTCAGTCCACTCCCATCCTCCCAGCCCAAGCCCCCAGGAGTTCTTCCACATGCCACAGCAGCCTCCGCACTGTTATCCTCCCCACTTCCTGTCTTGTTCCCACCCCAATCCATTCTCCACGACATACTCTTGTTTATCACCCCAAACCAGAAACCAAATTATATCATTCCACTGCTTAAAAATCTATTAATGGCGTCCATCGGATCCTCCACAACTTGGCCGGGCCTCATCCGTGCTCCTCAGCCTGCTCCCTGCACCCCAGCCATTCTGGCCTCCACATAGTTCTCAGAACACAGCACTAAGCATCAACCTCTTCAGGGTCTTGCACATAATTCCCCCACCAACTGTCCTTGGACAGATGCCTTCTCATCCTTAGGTCTCAAGCATAGCCTCCTCCAAGAGACTCTCCTGGACCATTTCATTGTGGTTTAAAACATACAACAGGGGTGGGCCATGTAGCCCAGTTGGTAGAGAGCTTGCCTTGCATGCACAAGGCCCTGGGTTCAATCCCCAGCACTGCCCAAAAACATGCAACATAAAATTTACCATTTAAACCATTTTAAAAAGTTGGTTGTGATGCCACTGCCACCACTATCCATCTCCAGAACTTTTTCATCTTTCCAAACTGAAACTCTGTATCCATTGAATAACTCCCCATATTCCCCAGCACCTAGTGACCACTGTTCAACTTTCTGTCTCTACAAGTCTGGTTATTCTAGGCATCTCAGGTAAGTAGACTCATGCAATATTTACTTATTTTGTGTCTGGCTTATTTCACTTAGCACAATATCTTCATCAGCATAATGCTTCATCCACGTAGCATATATCAAAATCAACTTCCCTCTTGCTCACTATTTTGTTCAACATTTATTCTTCTCTCCCCACCCCAACAACCCTGAGAACTCCGTGTAGGGAACCACCATGCTGGTTTTGTTCAACATTGTATCTGCCACTAGTACTGGCACAGGGCCTGGAGAGTAGTGGGTATCCAATAAATAATTATGGAATCATTGGGTGAAAGAAAATCATGAGGCCACCAGAAAGCCAGTATCTTTAGATGACTAACAAACTCTGTGGACTTTGTAGTCAGTCCTGGCACTCCACAGCTGGGGGCCAGCCTGGGCAACTTAATGAGACCCTGTCTCAAAATATAAAATAAAAGGGGGAGGGGGCTGTAGCTTGGTGGTAGAGCATCCCTGGGCTCAATCCCCACTACTGCCCAAAGCCAAAAAAAAAACCAATATTTACAAGGACCTACATCGCACCCGAACTCTGTCTCACAAGTTTTGCCTTAAAGGCTCATGTGAATGGAGATGGGGGAGGGAGCGCCCCTTATTTCTGAGGGGTTGGGAAGAGCTTGTCTTTCCAATTGGCAAAGAGCAGTACCTTGGAGTTGTGGAAGGGGGGGGTTGTCTTGCAGGGCTGCCTCCCTCCTCGGTGCCCGTGGACCGCCTGCAGAGCACCCTCCCGCCAATAAAAGGACAGGTCTGTGCTCCCTGCAAACCATCCCCTTTTTCTAACAACCTCTCGCCCTGCCAAACTAGGAAGACACACTGATGATAAACACAGATGGGACTCTCTGAACAAAACCTTATATGTCTACTTCTGAGGAGCTTCTTTATGATCTATGGCCAGCCATCTGAATGCAGCCCACTGAATTTATGGCATTCCAAGATTCAGATTTCTCTTTGCAACCCAGGCTCTGCCAGGTTATCTTTGGCCCCTCTCTTAAGCCACACCCAATCTGTCTGGAAATCCTGATGCCTTTAAAATCTATCAAATCAAATTTACATCTCTATCTATCTAGTCCCATAACCTGCCCTCCCCTACCCCCCCCCCACCCCCGTCCCCCATCTGAACCCCCAAGGCTGCTGCTCTGCTGGAAGCTTCCATCACAGCTCTCCTGGTCTAGCCTCTTACCTGGTATCCCTGCCCAGGAGCGTCCTTCCCAACCCCCACCCCAGTCCTAGCCTACCTGCTGCTGGCCTTCACAAAGCAACAAGGACCCTAGTTAGATCTCATCTCTTCAAAGAGCAACATCTGGCACCCTCCCTCTCCAGCTCACACAAAGTCAAAGCCAAAGTCCTTACACAGCCTGGGAGGTCCTGCAGGATCCCCCACCCCACTCTGCTTTCCTCTTTTCCTTCTCCCTCCCTCCCCCACTCACTCAAGTCACAGCCCCCTCTGCTCATCAGACAAGCCAGGCACTCCCACCTCAGGACCTGTCCAAGTTTTCTGTCCCCTCTGCCTGGTACACTCTGCAGATCTTCCTGGGCCACCCTCTCTTCTGGGCGCTTAGGGGTGACCCCTCTATTGACACTGCAGCTTGCTCGTCTTCCCAGCATGTCTCAGAGCGTGCTGTATCATTTTCTTATTCATTATATATCCTTGTCTCTCCCATTTGTCACCCAAATGTGAGTGAGCCACCTGGGGACAGGCTCTCTCTGTTCACTAGCACAGACAGGTAGCTGGCACACGGAGTGCAACCCTTACACGTCTTAGGGACATCTGACTGGCGGCTGCCTCAGTTTTTTCAGACTTTGTAAGGGTTGGTGGGAGGGGCCTCCACCCTGGGAACAACCCAGGAGACAGGAAGTGTCATGACAGAACTCCAAGTATGACAACAATCCCTAACTAAGATGTAGGGTCCGCCAGTGTTCTTTTGCTTTAAATAGTCTTGGTCCAATTGATCTCAAAGATTCAGGACATGTTAAGTGCCAGTTAGGTCGCCATTCACGAGGCCTGACGTTCTCACACTGACCTTTGAGAGAATATTTACTTTTCTCTCTATAACGGAGGAAGCATAAGACTATAAAAAAATTGTAAATTATCTTAAACATGTAGAGCTGCTCAAAGTGTCACATGGCCCGATTAGCTATGTTAGCCCCAGGAGCCGTTCTGTGGTTGTGATTAGCTTGAGGTTGGAAAGAGGAAGGGACACTCAGGGACCGTGGTACTTTAGGTTGAAGATTTTTTTTTTTTTTTAAGAAAACCCTGGGCTGGGGATGTAGCTCAGTGATAGAGCATTTGTCTAACAGGCACGAGGTCCTGGGTTCAATTCCCAGTATGGAATAAAATAAAATCTTAATAAATAAATAAATAAATAAAACCCTACTCTCATTTTTAAATTTTATTTTTATTTTTTAAGTTGTAGATGGACGCAATACTTGTATTTAATTTATTTATTTTTATGTGGTGCCAAGGATCAAACCCAGGTCCTCTCATGTGCTAGGCAAGCACTTTTCCACTGAGCTACAAACCCAGCCCCCAAATCCTGCTTTTCAAATGAGCAAATTCCCATTTGGCTAATTTTTAGGGCACTTATGAGTATAAACTCATATCACATACCTTTGTTTTCTAGAAAATACAGTTCATTTCCCAGGTATCCACCCCCACCTCCCCAAGAAAATACAGGTTAAGCGGTTTCTAACATGACCCACTGACATATAATTCCAACAGGCTCCTGGCTTTAAGCTGCCACACACTCTTAGGGGGATACAACAGTTGGCAACTCAGCCATGCTGCAGTCTACAACTGACCTTCTGCCTTGGAGCCTTAGATTGTCTTTTGTTAGTGTTGTGTTTTTCAGCAATTGAATTTATTTCTTTATTATATTTTTTAATGTGTTCTTTTTAGTTACACGTGACAGTAGAATGTATTTTGACATATTACTCATACATAGAGTATAACTTCCCGTTCTTGTGATTGTACATGATATGGAGTTAACACTGGTCGTGTTTTCATAAATGAACATAGGAAAGTTATGTGTGATTCATTCTACTGTCTTTTCCATTCCCATCCCCCTCTCTTATCCCTATTCACCCCTGCCCAATCCGGTGAACCTCCACTGCCCACCCCACCGCACTGTGTGTTAGCATTTACATATCAGAGAGAACATTCAGCCTTTGGTTTTAGGGGATTGGCTTATTTCACTTAGCATGATAGCCTCCAGTTCCATCCCATTACTGGCAAATGCCATAATCTCATTTCTCTTTATGGCTGAGTAATATTCCATTGTGTATATGTGCCACATTTTCTTTATTAGAGTCTAGTTTTAAAGCCATGGATTCTACCTTAAGGTGGAAAATAATCTGACACCTAAGTATTCAATTAAAACTTTTTTTGAACTCTAGAAGGAAGTTTAGGATTTTTTTTATTTTTTATTTTTATTTTTTGTCCACCCTGATATATCCTCTCCACAGGCAGTTGTGGTCTGTGCAGATGGCCAGGTACTGAAGCCATGTATCCCAAGCTGTCACACCTGCCCTGGCACATAGCAGCTGTCAACTCCATGGCAGGCCAGTTGGGTGATAGAGAGACCAACCTGTCGGCTTACTAAGAGCAGCTTGAAAAGAAGGCACAAGGCTGTCCCTCACAGGTCTCCAATATAGCCATTCTCCTGTAGTCCCCCAAGTTCTCTCCCAGCAGTTTTGGAGCAAAGTATGGAATTAAATACCACACGTCTCCATCCATCTAATTTATGAAAGATACATTTCTCTAGAGCTCGAAAAATCACATCAGCAAACAGATTCCTACATGTTCAGGTCGGCAGCAGCATTATTCCCAATCCTCAAAGACAGACAAACCAGAGCAGGCATCGTTTAGCTGAATGGATACACAAACGTCGGGTATAGAATACTATTCACCCTGCAGGAGAAGGAAATTCTGGAGCATGTGACAACATGGATGAACCTTGAAGGCTTTATGCTAAGAACAATAAGCCAGTCGCAAAAGGACAAATATTATATGATTCTACTTAACATGAGGAACCATAGAGTGATCCAATTCACAGAGAGAAAACCAGAATAAAGGTTAACCATTACTGGGAATAGGGTGAACTGGAAATTACTGTTTAATAGATATAGAGTTTCAGTGTGGGATTATGAAAAAGTCCTGTGAATGGACCCTGGTGTTGGCTGGTTGTCCAACACTGTTATTGCATTTAATACCACCAGACTGTAAACTTAGAAGTAGTTGAAATGGTAAATTTTGTTTTGCCTATATTTATCCACAATTTTTTTTAAAAAGCCTCCCAGGAAATAAACTTCTGTACTAACAGAGTGAGACCATGATGAACCCAAAGTTGTTCTGCTACCAAAAACAACAAAGACTTTTCACTTAATTCCCACAATCTCAGTGGTCTGATGACCCTTTCCTCCCACATACACATGGCTTTCTTGTTGAATTAAAATTTTTGGAGGTTTATTTAACAGCTGGCAGGGCCCGACTTAGAGGACCCACACATTTATTTTCCAATATAAAGACGGAGCCTATATTTCCCAGCATTAAATACACACAAACTGATCCATCTCCCCAGTGAGTAAATATTTAAGCCAGCCAAGTCACATGGCTATCTATTTTCTCAGGGAGAATGTGAAGCGATTCTTCTGGATCCACAGATCATGGACAGAGAACGAATCATTTTAATAGTTCACTGGGTCCTGAGAAGACAAAGTACAGGTTTGTGTGCAAATCACAACACACTTCATAAAATAAATAGTGAATTCACCATACAGCAAAAACGGACTGTCAATACTGTGTGACATCGATGTTTGGTGCCTGAGGAGATCTGAGGAGAATCTTCTAGCTCAACTCAATTTGGATAAAGGTTAAAAATTGATTTTAATCATGCCATTTGCAGGAAGGTGGATGTAACTAGAAGATCTCTTGTTAAGAGAAATAAGCCAAAACACAGGAAGATAAGTGTCACATGTTTTCTCTCATATATAAAAACCAAAAAAATTATAAAAGAAAGATAATGCAAAAGTAGAAAAGGGAGTAATAGGATAAGGGAAGGGGAAGAGAACTGGGAGGAGTGGGAAGAGAGGAGAAGGCAGGAGAGGGTCATAGGGAGGGTGGGTACTATCAAAACTTGACATGCACTTGTACGGAAATGTCACAGTGCACTCTATTAATCTGTACATTAATAATTTATAATTCTGAAAATAAAATAAACCTGAAAGGTAAGTTTTAAAAGAAATAACGAAAGAAAGAAAAACTGATTTTGTGTGACCTCTGGCTTTCTTTTTTAATTTTTTGGTGGAGCTGCGTATCATACCCAGGGCCTCATGCATGTTGAACACACATACTACCACCGAGCTACTCCCTGGCCACCACCATTCACCAACCCCACCAAAAAAAAAAAAAAAAAAAATTCAAATATAACCTGTCCTAAATCAAACAAACCTCAATCTAGTGAAACAAAAGCCACTCAGCAAAGAAACAAAGCCATAAAACAACGGTCCTGTAAATAAAGACTGAGCTACTAGTCAAAGGTCAGGCTCCACACATGCTCACTGCAGAAGCGCCAGGCTCCTCAGTCATGCCTGTGAGGAGAGAGTGAGTGGCTTTCACTACTGAAAGGCCTCCCAACACAGGAGTAACCTTCCCCTGCAGAAGTGCTTTTCCCACCCTGAGACCTTCTGCAACTTCTAAGCCCATCTCTGACCCATTTAATGCAAAGGCAGTAGACTTAGGACTGAAAATGAACATAGACTCTTAGAGCTAGAAGTGACCTCAGCAGTCGCCCAGGCCCATAAGGCGACCATCTCTCCATGCAGAGAGGACAGTGTCTAGGGCAGGAGAAGAGAGAGAACCTGAAACTGTCTTCTCAAAGAAGAAAAAAAATGTCTGTGAGCCTTCTGTGCCTTTTAGGAACCTCATAGGCTTTCCTAGAGAGGGAGGTAATTCCCTGACACAGTTGAAAGAAGGAGGAATAAATGAAACAGGCTTAAATCAAGGTTCTCCGTCATTAGCAACTCTTACCCAGGCTCCACCATGAAGGAAACCCTGCAGAGAGGACTGTTGTGAAGCCACAAAGTTCAGACGCTACTGAGTTTTCAACAGGGAACAGAATTTAACACCAGGAGCAGAGAGGATTAGGGTGAGGAGACAGGAGGAAGTGAGATGCTAAGGAGACACAGCAGTGGTCTGTCTGTCCCCTCTGTGCAGGAGGAGGTAACCTTTCTTTGAGAGGGCGGCCAGGGCCCCTCAAGGCTGTGACTGAGCTCCTTGAGCAAGCCAGTCCTCCCAGCTGTCAGCCAGAGCTGCAAAACAATAGCATAGATTTGGAGGCTTAGGACCTTGCCCCTACTCTGGGAAACTGTTTCTTAACAGTGCCTGGTGCAAAAGGGCACCAATGTTTGCTAAACAAATACTAATATGTAGAATGATTCCTGTTTCCTACGGAGCCTAGGAGCAAGGCAATGGTGGTGAGAGGTATTCACTGAGCAGCAGCAGCAACATGAGGATGATATTCATGACTACTTTTATTAAGCTCTGGGCTCTCTCCTTTACCTAAAGCATCTCACTTGGAGCTCATCACATTGCCTGTGAGGTAATACTACTATATATGCCATTTAGAGACAAGGAAACTGAGGCTAGAGATTAAATAACTCATCCTAGGTCATACAGCTAGGAAGCCTGAGGCCTGGATCCCAGCCTGGGTCAAAGGATACAGAGACTTCACTGCCTCTGGACTCTGCTCCCCAGGACCAGTTGTCAAACACAGTTGCCATTGTGGATGGTTTTGGCAATAATGTATTTAAAAGAGAAACACAATTAGAAGTACTCAAGAAGAGTACTAATACCTTCCCAAGTGTTCAGATGATAAAAAATTTTTTAAGAATAAATATAAATTGTTATATGTGTACATTTATATGAACATGCATACTTGTGTATACACACACATACACATCATTTTTTTTTTTCTAGAATCATCCCTCATAGAGTCGGTCTTCAGTGACAGAGCCTGTAAAGATCTTATGTTGGATATTTTAGCTGGACACAGGGATGAGAATTTGGTAGTAACTTGGTTAACAGAATGAAGAAGATAAACTATTTACTTTTTGTGTTATTCAAACTTTTCTGGGAGCAAGTTAATTTTATTTAATAAGTAGATAAAGACTTACTGGCATAAATACATTTGATCATATTGGACGATGCTAATAAATAAAAAAAAAAGCCTAAAAACTTACCAGATATCTAAAGACACCACAAAGAAAATCTTCTTGGGAGACCAATGTAGAAACAGACTCTAAAATCAAGTACTTAAGAAACTTTAATGATACCTCTCTTTGGAGATAGGGACATGAATGAACACACTAAAACTTGTTTCCATCCCTAAAGAGGAGGTTCCTCTATATCTATAAGTGTGGAGGCTTCCTTTACAATGACTTTAACTACAGAGCAAAGGCAACTAGTAAATTGAAATCTTTCTAAAGTTGTAAGGATCACCCACATTCTACAACTATTGCTTATGAAAAACTAAAACAGATTTAAATTAATGAGGCAATAAAATATTTCAAAAGTGCCAATATGTGTGGTTAGAAGTGCAAGGCTCTAGGTTCAATCCCCAGGACCCCCCCCCCACACACACACACACATACATACAACCTGTGGATGATGCTATTTTAAAAATAATATTAATCGCGGGCTGGGGATTTGGCTCAAGCTGTAGCGCACTCGCCTGGCATGCATGCGGCCTGGATTCGATCCTCAGCAGCACCACATACAAATAAAGATGTTGTGTCCGCCAAAAACTGAAAAATAAATATTGAAATTCTCTCTCTCTCTCTCTCTCTCTCTCTCTCTCTCTTTCTCTTTAAAAAAAATAATAATATTAATCTATCTAATAAAGAAAATAAGAAAGCAACACTCAAACACCAAGAAACTTTCACATGTTCTCTCACTAAATTAATCACCCCAAAAGATTGATGATACCTCCCCCTGTCCCAAAGAGTAAACAGGCAGAGAAAATTAGGGAATCCCCCCAAGGTTAAACATTTAGTAAGTAAAAGAATTGGAATCTGTGGAATTCCAAAGCCATGTATTTTTCACTACTCCTTGCTTTACAAGGAAGAGGAAGGAGGGATGGATAGAAGGAAAGAAGGGAGGAAAAAAAGGGAAAGAAACAGTCCCGGCTGCTTTGCTATTGCACAAGGCCCGGTTTAGGATCCCAGAGGCCGACACAGGCTGAACCTGGAATTATTTCTGAAGGTGCCTCACAGAGGAAGACTTCTTTACTGAATCATTATTTTAAATCCTCAATCTAAAACAACCGAACAGAACAAAACCTCCCACTTTCATCACTAAGAAATAATAACAAGTGAACATGGGTATGAATTTTCTTAAAATAAAAATCAGAAGGAAAGCCTTAACAGAGCCGACCCTAAGCTCACACAGGTGGCATCTGAGCTGGCTGGGAGGTTGTTTGCCTCTCAGTAACCTACACAAAGAACCACTAAAAATTATCAAAGCCCAGCGACTAGACAATGACAAATGAACAAAGCGGATAGGGTTTCGCTCCCAAAATCAGAACAAGGAAGCCTCCACCACATAATAAAAATCATTAGGAGGCTTCAGAGGAGTAATTGCAGGCAGGCGTGACTTCTCCCCAGAAATTAATCAGCTAATAACCATTCATCATCTTTTGCGCAGTATATGCATTTATAATAGGGCTTTAAAAGGTCTACAACAATAGACTCAGAATTAATGAAAGGCATTTTAGGCCTAACCCAGAAATACTCCTTAGACGATGAGAATTAGAGCTTCTACGTCCCATTTTGTGCTGTTTTCCTTTTTATATGAGCTTCTGTTTCCTATTCACAGAGACTTTATCATGGTTTGTAGCTTTTGTTCCTTAAAGCAGTTAACCTCCGTCAGTAACCTTCTGTGTGCTGGTAACTGATGGTAAATGGTCTCCCAACACTCCACTAGCACTGTCCGGTTTAATTCTCGGAAGGAGTGCGGGGCAGAATTTTGAAGGCAACGCAACCAGTGAAGGGAGCGAATCCTTTCACGCCAACAAGGAGGGCAGATTCCCGGAGAGGAATTCACTGGTGTCCGTGCTACCCAAGAAAGGGTAGGAGACCGCCGTAGGCACTGCGTGCAGGCCGAGGGGACTCACTGAGCGTGAATGTAGCCCGGGTTCCTTTTACTTTGGCGCGTTAATTCCCCTGCCCGGTTTTCGCATCCTCTCCGCACCTAGTCCTCCGCCTAGGCGGAGTCCGGGGATTTGTGCTTCGAGCTCCTCGGGCGGGGATTATGCGCGCACACCTCCCTTGGAGAAATTTCAAGGTTTTTCTTTCCTTTGGGCAGGGGAAGGGGTTTGGAGCTGTGGGAGGTTAAAGCAGTCGCTTTCTCATTGACATCTCCCGCCGCCGCCCAACAAGTGGCCCCTTCACAAGCACAGAGATGACAGCGCCAGACGTCAAACTGGGGAGGGAACGGGATGGCCCGCGGCAGTGCCAGGGAGCTGGCGGACCTACCCTACGGCAACAGCAGTCCTTTTCCCCATCCCGTCCCCCACCTCGCATTAAAACTCATTAAAACTCAAGGAAAATGTCAAGGGCTGGGGGTACCTGGCCCTGAAGCAGGAGTCGCGGAGGCGATCGATTTCACCCCCACCTCCATCCCTCTCGCAGGTGCGGCGGAGGCTTGATACATTTGGCCTTAAATTCAGTTTCCAAGCCGTCGGCATCCGCCCCAGGAAGGCATCCCTGCAGAACCCGGCAACTGGGGTACTCCCAGAGAAGGGGCGTCCACTGCAGGGCAGCCAGCGGCACTCCAAAGCCCTGGCTGACTTAACACCTTGGAGCTCAACCCCGGGCCGGCGGCGTATGGCAAACCAACGAAAAACTCTTAACAGCTTCCGCAAGTTCTCGCCCCGGGAAAGGTGAAAATCCCAAAGACCTCTTCACAGAGGAGTCTGCCTTCCCCGAGGGTGCGAAGGCTCCTGGCACCCCCAACACAAATCCCACCCTTGCAGGCTCGTTAGTCCAGGGGGCCGACAGCTGCTTTCACCGCATCTGGGATCCCTGGAGTCTGCTGGCCCGGGGACCACCATCGGTGCCGGGGGACCTTGGCAGGCTGACGGGACTGGGGAGTCCGGGGGCCCCGGCGCCGCGCTCCTCTTACCCTGTCTCTTATACACNGGACTGTTTCTTTCCCTTTTTTTCCTCCCTTCTTTCCTTCTATCCATCCCTCCTTCCTCTACCCCTCCCACAGGCGGCCCTAGGGTTGGCAAGAGCGGCCCAAGTCGAGTCTTGCGTCCTTCGTGCGTCCGGGCGGCAGGTGAGCACCCTGATGGTGCCCGGAGCGCGCCCTCCCGCTTCTCCTAGCCTGTGACTCGGCAGCTGCTGTCGCTCACTGTACCCCAGGCGCTCCAGTCCCTGGGCTGCAGTCACCACCCCGCCCCATCAATTCCGCGTCACTTTCCCGCCCTCTGCCGGCTTGGTCACAGCTTGGGGTCGGTGACCGCGCCAGCCTGGAAAGCTGGCGGGGCCTCCGCGCCCGGAACCTGAACTCCCTCTGTAAGGGGAGCCGTGTTCCCGGACCAGTCACCCAGTGCGCGTCGCGGTTCGCAGCGCCAAGGGTAGGAGTAGAGAGGACGCCGAAAGACGTGGAGACAACTTTTCCTTTAATTGCAGCAAGTGGACTAGACTCTACTGAGACCAAAGTCGCTCGGAGTTAAGGTGCTGTGTGTGAATTACGCAATGTAGTTGGTGATTTTGGATCTGCCTGCCTCCTTCGTTGCTGGTTGGTGTTTGTAGTATGAATCGTGCTTTCCCGCAGCAAGTACAGTTCACGCCTTTCACCGGTTAACTCCCAGTTCGCTAGGTTCTTACTGTGCACTTGCTATGGACAAGTCACTGGTGTCAGAATCGAGGAAAGTCAATGGTTTGAATTTGCTTAAGGGCTGAGGATGTAGCTCAGAGCGCTTGCTTAGCGTGGCCGTGGGTTCAAGCCTGAGCGCTGCAAGAAGAAAAATTACTTTCAATGCTGTAAAGGAGATAGGTCTCCTGGACAAATATCAGTTACCTGCAAATCAGAGAGGCTGACTTCCTGCATTAGTTCAAGCTCCCAACTGGTAGTATTAAGGAGGCTTTTACTGAGGAGGTGAAACCTACAACTTTAGGGATGGAAGCTGGGTGGAGAGGGCTGTTCAAATGTCCACTGACTGATCCAACTCATATTGTTAAAGCTCAAGACTGCCCCAAGGTTCCTTTTCATCTGTCGCATTGATCTTTGGTGTTGCTGGTTAGTCTTTTTCTCTCTCTTCATTTGTAAAATGAAGTTGCACTAGATGATCTCAAGAAGTTCCTTCCAGCACTTATTTTCTGAACCTAATAACTGAGCAAAGGGGCTGAAGCAAGAGAACAGAGGGTCTGTGCAACGACAGTGGAGTGCACAGGTCTGTCGGCAGTGTGGTGGTGAAGGATGAGGCCAGTGAACACACTGGGCCCCAGCGCCTTGAGTGCAAGGCTCAGGAGTTGTCTTGGTAGTGTGGGTGACCACTGAAAGTTCATGACCACTGCAGTGACATGATCAAAGTTGCGTTTTAGAGAAAAGAATAGCTAAGAATGAAGATGACCATATCACCTGGGAGGCTAGTTTAGCAACCAACATAAAGTGGGTCTGAAGGGGCTGCCAGTGGAAGGCAGAAGGAGGAGATTCAACCCACATCACTGGAGAGAAATGGGCAGGGAACTGAGTGGCGCAAAATTGTGTCCAACTGGCAGAAGGGAGCCTGGAAGATGAGTCAAATTCTCAAGATTGGGTGAAGGCATGGTAGGAAGAGCAGAGGCAGAATGAAGAAAGCCATTAGGAAGCTCTGCCCCTATGGGGGAAAAGACCAGCAAACCTGCAACTATAGCAGGCAATGGAGATGGCTCAGTGGTAGAGCATTTGTCTGGTGTGCACAAGGTCCAGGGTTTTATCCCCAGCAACCACCCACTCAAAAGAGAGAACTCCAAATTAAAAGAGGGATCTTCTTCTTGCAGCTTCATTTAGAAGTATTCAATCTGTGCAAGAAAAAGTTGCTTAGAAGAGAATACACTAGGATACATTCAATCCACACCTCAGAGCAGCTACACCCCACCCCAGTGGCTACTTTTAACATGGCTGTGCAGATACCAGAGATTTCAAGCTAGGTTTCTTTCCCCTTACAGGCTACAGTGGAGGGGAGGTGTGGATATTGTTTCAAAGATTAATTCATTCAACAACTATTTGTTGAGTACCTACTATGTGCCAACACTTTCTGGTTGCTTAGGTACAACTGAACCAAAAAAAAAAAAAAATGTTACCTTAAAAGATAGAAAGTGCTTTGAGAAAATAGAATAGACCTGATTGGGAAGGTACCCTGAACAATTCTTCTTTGGGGGTGCTAGGAAAATTCCAGCTCACCTGAAGTCCTGTCCTTTGTCCCCTTGTCCTCTCTGAAAGGACATGCAAAATTTCAGAGTGCCTTGTCTGGTCAATCATTGAAATTATCTCATGCATGCAGCAAGGATTAATTTTGAAATGTCTTTCATGAGTCACTGAGAGATGGCTTCTTTGTCTTGGCAGAGCCTCTATCTCACTTGCCTCAGCAATTCTTTCTCAGTGTTCTCCAGTGAGACTGAACAAGCAAGCACTCTGGTGTTATTTAGATGCCTCTCCCATTCAGTAGTCTACACCTTACAAGCTGCTGGGGGAAACTGAGATTTAGCAGAAGCAGCTATTTCTAAAAGAATGCCGCAATGCTTTAAGCTTTTGTAGTTCACAATTTCCTGGAACTTTTTTCTTTTTCCCCTTTTTTGGGCAACATGTGCACATTTACATGAGGTGGATAAAAAGGCTGGAGTGATTGCCAAGAGAACTACTTCAATTTTACTGAAAATTTTTTCTAGATTTTTTTTTTCTTCTGCAAGATAAGAGCTGGGGATAAAAGATGAACTGAAAGGGAGGTGATATTACCTGTATTCAGTTGTTTACTAGCATTGTTCATTTAAGCTAAATCATTTAATGCCAATGGAAAGATATTTGGGCCCACTAAGTGCCATTGTTAACCCTAAGGTGGCAGTCAAGATTAACTCAGTTGCAAGTTGAATTCTTCATAGCCATTGCCCAGACTAGCTTTGGAATTTTATTCTTTTGTTTTATGGGGTGCAAGGGATTGAACCCAGGGTTTCCTACATGCTAGGCATGAGCTCTTCCTTTAAACTATACCCCAGTTCCAAGTATTTTTTTCTTCTGGTAATATGAATTGAACCCAAAGACTCACTCATGCTAGACAAGGGCTATACCACTGAGCTACATCCCTAGCCCTTTTTATTTTTATACTGTAATAGAGTCTCACTAAGTTGCCTAGGATGGCCTCAAACTTTTGTGATCCTCTTGTCTAGTTTCCTATGCCTGGTCAGTTCCAAAAATTTTAAATATAGAGGGCATTTCTTACATGAACCTATCTTTGCAATGGTTGGTATTTTAAGCTTCAATTCTGTGTGCTTCCTTTAAAATGGTGTTTACAAATGGTAGATACAGATGATATATTCTGTTGTCTCTTTCACAAATAATTTTCCACATTTCTCCTGATGACTTTCTACTCCTTTACCACTATTTTTTGTAACTAACATTTAAAAAAAAAACATATATATTAGATCACATGCTTGATGCAGTGGTGCATGCCAGTAATCCCAGCTATTCAGGAGGCTGAGGCTGGAGAATCACAAAAGTTTGAGGTTAGCCTGGGCAACTTAGTGAGATCCTGTCTCCAATTTTTTTTTTTTTTTTTAATGGGCTGAGGTGTAGCTCAATGGCAAAGTACCTTTTTAGCATGCATGAGGTCCTGATTTTAAATCTCCAATACTAGAAATAAAATTAAAATAGATAATAAAAGAAACACTAGCATTCAGGGAACTAAGTGTGTCTCAGTTATTTTGGCAATGGTCCAGGCTTAGAATGCATGAGATGATGTTGAGAAAGGAATTAGTCCTGAGTATTCTATTAAAAGTCATTTTTCTTTCATAATCATAAATATATAAATATGTAGAATTCATATACAGTTCTTCTTTTCTATAAGGAAGAGATTTAGTAAACCATTATTGTCTGTGTGGAAATGTAATGAACATTAGATTAACCTGGAATTGATAATATAACGTCAGTTAAACTTACCATTATTAATTCAACATTTACTTAAGAATTTCCAAACTATATTATGATCATCATTAGGACATGTTACCATGTTCTATAGTTATAAACAATCTGTCATATTATCTGGTGTTCTGTTTTCATAAGTTTGCATTATATCAGGAAAACATATTGACCTTCATCTCTCATTCTTTCTAAGCTACTTCTAATGGTCCCCAGGATTTTTGAAAAACTTTTTTATTTGTTCTTTGTAGTTATATGTGACAGAACAATGTATTTTGACATATCATTCACAGATGGAATATAACTTCCCATTATTGGGATTGTACATGATGTGGAGTTTCACTGGCTGTGTTCATATATGAACATAGGAAAGTTATGTCCAATTCATTCTACTATCTTTCCAATTTCCATCCCCCTCCCTTGCCTCCACTCCCCCTACCTCTAATCTAGTGAACCTCCCCTCCTCCTTCTTCCCAACAGATTTTGAGTGAGCATCTGCATATCAGAGAGAACATTTGGCCTTTAGTTTTTATCGGATTGGTTTATTTCGCTTAGCATGATAATCTCCAGTTCCATCCCTTTACCAGAAAATGCCATAATTTCATTCTTCTTTATGACTGAGTAATATTCTATTGTGTATATATACCACATTTTCTTTATCCATTCATCTGTTGAAGGCACCTAGGTTGGTTCCATGGCTTAGCTATTGTGAATTGAACTGCTTATAAACATTGATGTGGCCATATCACTATAGTATGCAGATTTTAAGTCCTTTGGGTATAGACTGAGGAGTGGGGTAACTGGGTCAAATGTTGGTTCCAGTCCTAGTTTTCTGAGGAATCTCCATCCTGCTTTCCAGAGAGGTTACACTAATTTGCAGTCCCAGATGGTCTCCTGTTTAAGCTGCTAGATTCTGAATAACAATGGGTTATTCCCTTAGCTTGAAACATCATCCCCCATCTGCCTAATCCTTTCATCCTTCACATCTCCATTCCAAGGGGGCTTCTTTTGGGAAAGCTGTGCCCTGTGTCCCCCAGATGGCAGCCCCCCACCCCCGCTTTCTAGCATGCAACTCCAAGGGAGCTTCTCATTGTCTTCCCACTGTCCACCTGCCTCACTCCCCCCTGCCCAGTGAGCCCTTAGAGGCCCAATACTGAGTCTTATTCTTGGTCTCTCTCAGCATGGAACATGGCTCAGATACCATAATTCTTACGGAATGAATGAATGGCTGGCATAGTTGTAACGCTCCGTAGTTGTGTTATTTTCTGTTGCTGAGATTTCTTTATCACCTGTAATTTATTGGGCATTTAGCATTTACCAGACTGGCTTTTGGAAATATCTGATTAATCACAACCCACCCTTACCTTAAAGCCTTCTCGAGGTCCCTTTTCTCTCTGATTCCTGTCATTTTGCAGGTTGATTGGCCACTGTTTACTTCTTTCATTCTAGAATCAATGTGTCTCTAGTACAAGAACAGTTTTTATTTTATTAGAATTCAGGAAAGAGAGAGATTGGTTGCTGTCACTGGAGCAATAAAAAGAACAGTATTCCAATTCCTCCACAGAGGAGCCTCTGTGTGCAAGAACTTCGTCTTCCTTATTTCCTGAACTTCCAGCCTGCATGAGTGATTGTCCTCCTCAGTTAAAGAAAAGCAAATTAAGTACAAAATAAAACAATAAGAAGCAATTGTCCCTTTATCACATTGGCAAAGATATTTTTTTCTAAGACTGATGTTGTACTCTCTGAAAATATGGAAGGAAAACCCAATTCAAACTCAGAATCAGTTCCTCTTACTCTCACAACACAGATTATTTCTGATAACAGATATATGAGGTTTCCCCCCAACATCAGCAAGCAATCAATTTTGCAGCAGACACCTGCTGGGGGGTCCCCTTATTCAATTCAATTCTGTCACTGTCTACCAGGAGGTAGCACCAGATTCTCCAGGTTAAGGGACTCAGTCCCCAAGACTGCCCCTGACTCCCACTAACTTCAAGTTGAGTAGCTATTCATTGGCTGCTCTTCAGATTCTACTAATTTGCTTGAGTGACTCTGAAAATTTAGGGAAAAATTACATTGACAAGTTTATTATAAAGAATATTATGAAGGATACAGGTGATGAGAAGCACAGAGCAAGGTGTGGGGAAGGGAGCTGGTATGCCCTCTGCAGGTGGGTGCACCACCCTCCAGCATCCTCTGCAAGTCCAGCCCTCTGGGAGCTCTCCCACCCGGGGAAGGCTTTGATTGAGACTTCATTGCGTGGGCATTACTGAAGCATAGATAACCATATATAAATGTCACTGTACAGAAAGGGTATGAGCTAATGCTGAGTGGGGAAGCCCGGTCATGCTTGTCTGTTCAAATTCTTCTTGGCCTCTCTGTGCAGCATTTCTTCCAGATTGTTCTGGAAGTGAGGGGTTAGGACCCCTTCTAAAATGAGGGTCTTATGCGCTCTCAGGAATGGTAGGTCAGAGAAGTTCTTTAGGGCCAACGCCAAGATAGAAAAGTGGGGAAATATTAGAGTGTCTCTGAACTTCCTTGGGGAAGGGGCAATTCTAATTTTTATGAACTGCCTTGGAGAGACAATGATAAGCCAGAAAATGTGGACAACAACCGAAAAATAGATACATGTGTCATAGCAGTATGGCCAAACATAGAATCTACCAGTTTTCATTTCTTGTTCTGGCGACATTCCCAGCAGTGGTCTCTTTTCCTTGTGTTCAGGACGGACAGATTCCTGTCCTATAAGACCACCCTTGGCCATCATCTGAGGATCCCCTTTCCCTCTCTTCTCCACATCCTTTTTGCTTTGCTTGCTAATTCTAGTGGCCTGTCTGAAAAACAGAACATGAGACAGAAATTTTTTGAGGCCTACAGTATTAAGTTGCCTTTCAACTACAAAATAATAGTATTCTAGAATACAGATGGGAACATTACCAGTATCATTATTACTACTACTCTTATTCTGTCACCTCAAACTCTCTGAAAGTGCAGAGTTCAAAATTGAGTGGGTGGCCTGATGATGTGAGCAGGACCCAGAAACTTTTTTTATACTTTTGTTCTTTCATCGCATTGATGGTGATGGCAATGTCTCCTCTTCAGAGCACAAGTGGCTACAGCTGTTGGCAAGTTTCAGTTGCCAGAAACTGGGTCGCATTTGCTGATCCGTGCTACATGGGAGCCTGGGAGAGTGAGCTGTGAGAAGGCTGGAGAGTCTGCAGCACTTTCAGCATCTATTGTAGGAACTGATCTCTTTCAACAGGGAAGAACTGAGAGAATGGGGGGGGGGGTTCCATAGGGCCTATTTCTTCATGTGTATCCTAAATGTTTTCATTTTACTTTCATAATTTGGCTAGAATTCTAATAGAATTCTAGTAGATTAGAAAGCATTTTATCCTATATTTTGAAGACATGTTTTCATGATGTTCTGGATTCTGTGGTTATGGTCAGATGCTTGATGTTATTTTGATTCTCAGTCCTTTGTATATGACCATCTTCCCACTTTCTGGAAGATTTCTCTCTGGTTCTAAAATTTTACTGTAATGTGTCCTAGTGGAGGCATGCATTAATTTTTCTAATTAAAAAGCAGTTTTTATACAATTTTTATACTGCATTTGATTTATTTTTGGTACTTGGGATTGAACTCAGGGGCACTTTACCACTAAGCTACACCACCTAGTCTTTTTTAAAAAAAATTAAATTTTAGAGAGGTTCTGGTTAAGTTGCTTAGGGCCTTGTTAAGTTTCCAACACTGGCCTCAAACTTGGAATCCTCCTGCCTCAGCCTCTTGAGTTGCTAAGATTAAAGGTATGCACCACTGTATCCAGCTATACTGCATTTTTAAACAACAAACAAAGATTTATACCTGATTTGTATTTCTCATTTCCATTTACTTTTGTCCAACTACAGTTGGCCAGAGGCAGCTTTGATAGCAATGAAACATCTATCTCTTCCAGGAGATTCCCCTTTGGAGCCCTTTATATTCTCTGGAACCTTAGACTTAGCCTTCTACACTGGAAACCTCATGCCTATCATCCTCTTCAGATTTCTTTACATGCCAAACTGATTGAAAATCACAGATTACCTTTTACATTCAGGCTTCCTGTAGTCTGGTAAATTAATTCCCAATAAGGTAGTAATAACTCAAAGTACATTCATGAGCCCTCCTTGTACCAAACACACAGGCACCTAGTCACTGTCTTCCATATTTTTATTCCAAATGAGATAGTGAAAGGTGAAAATTTCATCAGGTGTGGTAGCACACACCTGTAGTCCCAGTGACTGGGGAGACTGAGGTAGGATGATTACAAGTTCATGGTCAGATTCAGCAATTAAGTGTGGCCCTAATCAACTTGGCAAGATCCTGCCTCAAAATAAAAAATGTAAGAAGGGCTGGGGATGTGGCTCCATGGTTGAGTGCCCCTGAGTTCAATACCCAGTACCAAAAAAAAAAAAGTGTTTGTGTTTAAAGTTCTAAAAGCAGAAAGATCAGGCAGCCATGTTTAGTGAGGCCTTTAGCTACTTCAAGTCCTGGTGGGAAGTGGAAAGTCAAGTATGGAAGGCAGGAGAGAACAAAGAGAGCCAGGGGTGTCAAAACAACCCTCTCTGGACATGAGTGGCCTATTCTTGAGGGAACAACATTAATCCCTTCATGAGGATGAAGCCCCAAGACCAAGCACCATTGGCAATTCAACTTCAACATGAGTTTTGGCAGGAGCAGAGCACATCCAACCACAGGACAGAACATCTAGAATCCAAGAACAGCCCTTAAGGACATGAGGTAGAGCTAACTACTAAAATTTATAATATATACAGAATGACTATCTTTTGAATTAAGGGTCTGCTCTTGTGTACAGCTCATTGCTCCAATCTGCTTTTCCCCTTATGTTGAAGACATTTCTAAGATGGTCCTCATATCCTCAGGTATTAAGAATTCTAGCTGTCTCCTGCCCCTATTCACAAATGGAAGTAAATCCCAGTATTTAAAACTGACACACTGTCCCCAGAGGCCAGTTCACCTGTGCTCACACACAGGTCTGGGCGGGCACCCGGCATCCTGGTGTGCTTCATTGGAAACCAATTTTTAAATCCACTTGTATTTAAATCGAAACCATCTGTGACATCTAATTGTGGAGCAGCTGATCAAGAATTTCTCAGATTCCATCTTGTGAGTCACAGCTTACTGTGCTTCCCGAGTGCTTCAATCCTGGGCAAGCATAATTCCCATGACTCACTTGAAATAAATTTCTCAAATGTGGGCAATCAAATGCTGGCAGGTAATGTGTCTGCTACATAGCCGTAGTTCCAGCAGTGCTGAGGGATGGTGACACCTAAACAATGGTTTTCAAACTGTTTTATATTAACTTTTTTTCAGTTTTTTTTTTAAAATTAATATCTCAAAACTGGAGAGTCATATGTAAAACATATTGAAGAAATTGATATATTTAAAGCAACAGAGGGGCAAGTACCCAGTAGCAGGTTAACCATGAACCTAAGGACATTTAAACTTAAGGGATCCTCCAAGATCCTGTGCCTAATTTTTTATTCTTAAGTTTTAGATTTTTTTTTCTTTTAAAAAATTCCTTTCCGGGGCTGGGGATGTGGCTCAAGTGGTAGCTCGCTCACCTGGCATGTGCGAGGCACTGGGTTCGATCCTCAACACCACATAAAAATAAAAAATAAAGATTCTGTGTCCAACTAAAAAAATAAATATTAAAAAAAAAAATTCCTTTCCTCATTTGTATAAACTTCAGGCCCCTTAAAACCTGGTTTCACACCTGCCAGGGTCCAGGGTCTCACAGGTCTCTTACAACACTCAGCCTTGATCCTTCATCCCCTGAGGCACATTGGACTATCCCTTAGGGTGTCTCCCATCCATTCCTTACTAAGAAGCCCTCTGGCATCCTGGGCCTGCCCAGCTCTGCCCCCTGGCCCACCTTCTTCAAACAAGGACATCAGTGGTTGTGATGGGACCACCATCTCCCGTCCCCTGTTCCAGTGTCTCCTCTTCCTTTAGATGAAAGAGAAATGGCAGGTTCTAGCTCTGTTAGCGCTTCCATGGGTATCTTCATTTTAAATAGAAACTGGTGTTTTATCTCAGTGGTGTGACTCTTCAGTGGTGGGATTTCAGGCAGCAGCTGCTGTCCATCATCTCATCCCTCCTGAGCTCTTTTTTTAAGTTTTTATTTTATTTTATTTATTTATTTTATTAGTTGCTCAAAATTACAATGATCTTGCCATATCATATATCATACATTTGATTCAAATGGGGTATGAATTCTTATTTTTCCCAGATTGCAGGATCACATTGGTTATACTGTCACGTTTATACATACAGTTTATTTTTGCAATACACATATTTGTTTACAAAATATACAAAGACTGGAAAACTCAACAGTCAGCAAATAATATAATTAAAAATTAACAAAACACATAAACAGGTATTTCACTGAGGCGGATAATTAAATGGCGAATAAGCATATGAAAAAATATCCAGCATTATTTGTTGTTAGAGAATTTTGCATCCCCCCTGAGCTCCTGAAGCAGGCTTTATTTCAGAAACATACAAGGCACAAGGGGCCACTACCCATTGTTTCAGAAGAAACAGACCCCCTAGGTGGAAGGACACAGGAGACCTATCAACACAGCCCTCTGGAAATGTCATCCGCACTCCCACAGCTGTCAAACTGAAGCCCTCACATGTTGGAACGGCACCTGCCCACCTTGGAACAGTGTCCACTTTATGCTTTGAATAGAGCCCTTGCTTTTCTGCCTCTGCAGCTTATTTTTAAAATGAACATGTTTCTTTTTCTTCCTCTTTTCTGCCTCTCCCTAATCTCTCCCCCTCCCTAATCTCAGGGGAAACAGGGTTACCTTTCTCTCCCATTTTAGGTAGATTTGTCTGTCCTTGAGTACACACCCACCTTAGGAATGAAGCAATCCAAACTTTGGGGATCTCAGAAATTATTATCTCCCAAATTAACAAGTGAATTACAACTCCTGCAGAGAACACGTGGAATGTAGCCTTTGAGTCACCTCTTTAAAAGCCCCCTGTTCCTGCTGATGAACAGAATCACAGCCTCCGGGACAGGAGTCCCCTGTGTTTCTCCTTTGCTAGCAAAGCAATAAACCTTCTTTTTCCTTTTTCTCAAAACTGTGTCCTCATTATTGGACTGGCATGGGGACAAGGACTGAGCTTTCAGCAACAACCTCAACATACATTTCCAACTTCCTCCAGGTCACAGACCCTGGTATTATTGGGCACAGCAGTGTGCTCAGCTAAAGGACCTCACATCCAATTTCCCTTCAAGTGATGTGGCCATGTGGACAAGTTCTGATCAATCCGTGCAGGCAGAATGTTACAGGAGATTTCACAAAGTCTCAGGAAACTCCCCCTTTTCTTTGGTGTCCTGGTCAGCAATGTGATCATGATGGCCAATGGGCTGGTTGCTGTATTGGACCTGAGGGGACTCTGCAGATAGAAGCTATTTGCTACGGAGGGTGGACCAGCTAAAAAAAATTCACTTGAGGCCAAGCGCCTGGAATAGCATACACCTGGAATCCCAGAGGCTCTGGTGGCCATGGAAGGAGCATCGCAAGTATCAAGCCAGCCCTGGGAACTTAGTGAGACCGTGCCTCAAAATAAAAAATAAAAAGAGCTTGGAATATAGCTTAATGGTAGAATGCCCCTGAATTCAATCCCCAGTCCTGAAAAACAAATGTACCTGATGACATCATGGTGACACTGTCAGCCTAGGCTGCGTCATGTAGGCTTGCTCCATGAAAAATACGAAATCTTCATGTATTTAAGCCGCTCTGAGTTCACTGTCACTCAAAGATGAATAAGATTACCCACTGATATAATGGTAAACTTTCCACATTATAAAGAAAGAATTCAGCAAATAAAAATAGATCAAAGTCTATGAGGTAGAAACAACCTTAAAACTTTCAATCACCCATCCACTTTATGCAGAGGACACTGAGGCCCTGAGGGGAAGGAGTGGTGAGCAAAGCAAAAGGGACAATTTCTGGGGCCCTGGCACAGCCTGCTTTGCCCTTTTAAAGTGGAGGCTGGTACTAGTGATTCCAATTAAATGAAAATGCTTTGCAGCTATCCGAAACACTAGATGACACTGAAGCAGATGTGGGCTTTTGGAATATTCAGAGCTTTCAGGAAACCAGAATAAGTTAATTTGTAAATTTTTTTGCCAGAGAAAATTACATATATTTATTGGGACCTACTCAAGGGTTCATTCATGTAAACCTGCTTTCCAGAAATTCAAATATGTACAGTGGCCCTCTTATCCTTGGTTTAGTTGCCCAAAGCTCTATCCTTGTCACTGAAACCAATTCAATAATGAGGACACAGTTTTGAGAAAAAGGAAAAGGAAGGTTTACTGCTTTGTTACCAAAGGAGAAACACAGGGGACTCCTGTCCCAGAGGCTGTGATTCTGTCCATCAGCAGGAACAGGGGGCTTTTAAAGAGGTGACTCAAAGGCTACATTCCACGTGTTCTCTGCAGGAGTTGTAATTCACTTGTTAATTTGGGAGATAATAATTTCTGAGATCGGGCTGGGGATGTGGCTCAAGCGGTAGCACTCTCGCCTGGCATGCGGGCAGCCTGGGTTCGATCCTCAGCACCACATACAAAAAACAAAGATGTTGTGTCTGCCGATAACTAAAAAACAAATAAAAATAAATAAATATTATAATTTCTGAGATCTTCTGGAACCATCCCCAAAGTTTGGATTACTTCATTCCTATGGTGGGTATGTACTCAAGGACAGATAAATCTGCCTAAAATGGGAGAGAAAGGTAACCCTGTTTCCCCTGAGATTAGGGAGGGGAAGATATTAGGGAGGGGAAGATTTAGGGAGGGGGAGAGTTTAGGGAGAAGCAAAGAAAGAGGAAGAGTAAGAAACATGTCCATTTTAAAAATAAGTTGCAGTGGCAGAACAGCAAGGGCTATCAATATTCAAAGCAGAAAGTAGATCACTGTTAGAGTTTTACTTTGCACAGTCTCAGTTATCCATGGTCAATCATGATCCCAAATTACTAATGCACTGCAATGAGGAAGTAAGATAAGAGCAGGGCATGGTGGCACACTAACAGAGAGAGGCAGGATGCTGAGGTGGGAGGAACTCAAGTTCAGGCCAGCCTGGGCAATTTAGCCAGACACTGTTCCAAAATAAAAATTTAAAAGTGCTGGGCATACAGCTCAGTGGTACGGTGTCTTTGGGTTCAATCCCCAGTAGCGCGCACACACATACACACACACACAAAAAAAATCTTGAGAGACAAAGACCACGATCACATTAATTTTACTACAGTTTATGGTTATGATGGTTCTATTTTATTATTAGTTATTCTTATTCTCTTTTATATCTTTTGTATCCTGTGCTCTATCACTGGAATGCATGCACAGGGAAAAACCAGTACATAGAGGGTTGGGCACTCTCCGTGGATCCAGGCATTCACTTGAAAATAAAAACAACTTTTTTTTTTCAACTTCCCCTTGAAAATAAAAACAAGAAAAAACAAAAACAAACAAAGCCCTTAGCATCAGCGTTGAGGATTAGTATTCCTCCCACGCAAGCAGGGAGGTGAGAGGAGTTCTGCAGTCAGGAGGTGTCATGGCTGTACAACCCGGTGCTGTTCTGCACGGGAGATTCCCAGAGATTGAGCAAGGCGAAAGTGGTCCCCGCAGCAGGGAAGCCAAGGTCCTCCTCCCGCAGCCGAAGGCTCCGTGGCGCCCCGGGGCGCATCCACCAGCCCCTGTGGCAGAGCTGGGAACGCAACTGGAGAGAAGCCCCTGCGCTCTCCCTGAAGGGGGTGACAGCTCAGTTGGAACAAGAGCAAGGAAAGGGGCCACCACAACCCGGGCGGGTAAGTGCTATCAGACGACAGAGGAGGCGCCCCTGACTCATTCCTGAAAGTCCCAGAAGGCTTCTTGGTGAAGGGAACATCTAAACAGAGACCAGGAGGGTGAGTAGGAGTTTCTGTCCCACCCTCAGTCACGGTTCAGGTGGCTCCACCTTGGTCCTCATAATGCGGTAGGTGGCAGTGAGGAGGTCAGAAAACTAAATTGCTCTCTTTTCCTTTCCAGTGCCATCTCCTTTGCTCTGGAAGGAGTCAGAGGTCAGGTTCAGGGAGCCAGTAAGGGCAGGATGCTTTCCTCCGGAGGATGCTGGGTCAGGAAATGCCCACCTTGGCCCCTTGAGGGTCTTGCCACTGGGGTATTCTCAATCGTGTTTACAAGCATGGACCCTCCTCTCACACCCTCTTCCATTCTGTCCATTTGTCCATCTGGAAGCTTTATCAAGATATGATTTCCCACTGGGGTTGGTGGTGCATTCCTGTAATCCAGCAGCTCCAGAGGCTGAGGCAGGAGGAGTTCAAAGCCAGCCTCAGAAACAGCAAGGCACTAAGCAGCTCAGCTGAGATCCTGTGTCTAAATAAAATACAAAATAGGGCTGGGGATGTGGCTCAATGGTCCAGTGCCCCTGAGTTCAATTTTCAGTACTCACCCCCCCCCAAAAAAAAAGGATATAATTCACTTAGCATCATTCACCATTCAAAATGGACAATCCAATTGTTCTCAGGATGCTTATAAAGTTATTCAACCAACCTCCACAAGTGATTTTAGAACTTTGAAAATTACCTCAAAAGGAACCCCCTTTAGGAATACTCCAGCTGTCACCCTCAACTTCCCCCCAGCCCCTGGCAACTACCAAGCTACTCTGGCTCAACAACTTTCCTACTCTCATCATTTTATATAAATCACTTGCACAGTCCTTTGTCACTGATTCTTCCATTTCACATCTTTTTGAGGTTCATCCATGTCAGTGTGGCTCTTCCCCCCTTTTTGTGGCCAAATGATACCACAAAGCACATGTCACCACATGTCATGGTGGTGGCACCTGGGCCAACCATCAGTCCTACACATTAAAAAATGCCATGGATTTGTTGATTTGCCCTATAAGAATTAATGCCATGTGACACCTAGGCTTCAATCCATCTCCATCTCCATCACTCCCATCCCAGTCTGCTACTATGAGTCTCCTGGACCAGGGAGCTTTCCAAAAGTGAAATGTTGCCTTTGACAGTGACCTCCCTGCCCCCAAGGACTTCCCAAGGTCTCAGAATAGAGACAAAATTCCTGGTAGCTAACAACACCCCACCCCATCCCCTGGCCTAGCAGGAGTCTGACTCAGCTTCCCTCTTCTGGCTGATCTCTCTTTTTTCTAGTCTGCTCCTTGCCATTTCATTTTGAAGCTTCTGCTTGAAACAGTCTTCCATCTTATCACCAGGGAATGCTGGCCATCCAGTAGATTGGAGGTCAGTTGTCCCTTCTAAAAGAAAGCCTCCCTGACACAGTAACATCATACTTCTCATAATTCTCTGTCAGTTTCTTCCTTTTTAAAAGTGTTTAACCCAGGCTCAAGAGAATGTATGTGATGATTTGATGAAGACCTTCCTCCCCTCTAGGCTGTAGGCCCTTGGAGGAGGCCATTGGCTGATCCTGCTTATCACTGGATCCTTCTACCTACCTGTGCCTGGATTTTAAATACAGAAAGGATATAGACACCCATATTCATAGAGATTCCCCAATAACCAGACACCTTTGCAAACAATATTTCATGTCATTCTCAAGAAAACCCTATGGGGAAGTTAGTATCAGCTTCATTTTACCAATGAGATAAATGAAGCTGACACATTGTAATAACTTGCCCAATGTTATCCAGTGGCAAGAGGGACCATTCTGTCCCGGGTCTGCTGAATTCTCAGGTTTCCACCCTAATCCTAGTATGTTCCTGGAATGCAGGGCAAAACACTTCTCTTCTAAGAGTCACTAGATGAGTCCTTCTTCCCAACTGCCAAGTAGACAGACACAGAGAAAGAGCAGAAGTTTATGCTCCAAGGAGAGCAAGACCCAAGGGTTACAGGGGCGGCATGAGATTGTATCAGCTCTGTTCCTTCCTTCGGGGAAAGTTTCCTGAGATTTGAGACACAGAAGGGCCTCCCCACTGGGGGTCAGTTTGGTTTTCAGTGGCTGCTCCAAGGAAGTTCTTGCACTTTCTGGAGACAGAGTATTTCCTTGGGAATTTTCTTCCATTGTTTTATTTGGGGATCTAGTAGAGAACTCACTGTTCATTTCCTTCAGGGGATTTTTTCCTTTCTTTTTAAGGTAGGAGTTCCTCTATCAGGAAAAACTGGTTGTCAGAGCTGTCCCCAGAGGGTTAGCTGTTTTTGCATAATTGTCACTGAGGCGTTTCCATCTAAAGCTTCTTGTTGCTTTGAGGTCACCTGAGAGCCCGTGAGCCAGGTTCATCAGTGACCTCATCTCCCTGGACCTGGCCTAGTAGCGATGACTACTTGCTGATATAGTTATGCCACTAATCATTCTTTCTCCAACCGGGAATTTCCCAATTCATGTTAAGTGAGAAACGCATGGCCTGTCAGGGCTCCTAGGCAAAGTTCATCTTCATATTATAAAGGAGAGTCTTTTCAGACAGTGACCTTTGGCCTACAACATAGATTCTTTATGCTTGAAGCTCTTGGGGTATGTTTTCCTATAATCAAAAATAGCTGATTCCTGTCGGTTTTTTCCACAGAGATAAATTTACTACAAAATAATGTGTCTATACATATAATGGAATTTTATTCAGCCTTAAAAAGGTAGAAAATTTGGATGCATGGATGAACCTTAAGGACTGGTTAAGTAAAACAAGCCAGTTGTATAAGGGCAAATAGGGATGACTCCACTTATGCAATGTACCTAGAATGCACAGGTTCATGGAGACAGAAAGCAGAATGGTGGCTGCCAGACATGGGGGCGGGGGGTTTGAGGGGAGGCAGGAGTGGATAAGAAATTTTTGCTTACTGAGTGCAGAGTTGGTTTGGGAAGATGAAAACGTTCTGGAGGTAGATGGCCGTGGTGGTTACACAACCATCTGAATGCACTTAATGCCACTGATTGCATACTTAAAAATGGTCAAAATGGTAAATTTTATGTTATCTGTGTTTTACCACAAGTCTGGGGATGAAGCCCTGCCTACTATCCTGTCTGTTCATCAGTTGCACCTCTGCATAGCATCCCACTTACCATCTCGAGCTTGTTCCTCACATGTGGTCCCTGGACCAGTAGCAGCAGCATCCTTTGGCAGAGTGTTAGAAATGCAGGATCTCCGGCTCACCCCAGCCCTATTGGATTGGAATTTGCATTTAATAAGATCACCTGAGGATTCCTATGCAGGTTAGAGTTTGAGGGGGCTGCTCTGGGCCAGTGGTGCACATGGGAATCGACTGGGAATTTTAAAACTACTTCTTTGCTGGATGTGGTGGCACATGCCTGTAATCCCAGCAACTCTGAAGGCAGAGGCAGAAAGATTACAAGTTCAAAGCCAGCCTCAGCAACTTAGCGAGCCCCTTAACAACTTAGCAAGACCCTGTTTCAAACTAAAAAAATAAAAAGGGCTGGGGATGTGGCTCAGTGGTTAAGCATCCCTGAGTCCAACCCCTGGTACAAACAAATAAATAAATAAATAAATATTACTGCTTTGATGGTCCTGTGTTGCCAGGCATCAGGGTTTACAAATGTTTGCCCACGAATTCTAATGTGCTGGCAACAATGGGATCCACAGGTCTAGGTTATCTTCTCTTCTAACATTTGGTACTTTAATGCTTTCATAATTTTTTTCATCTGGGGGAATATTCATTTCTTTCTTTCTTTCTTTCTTTTTTAAGAGAGAGAGAATTTTTTTAACATTTATTTTTTGGTTTTCAGCGGACACAACATCTTTGTATGTGGTGCCGAGGATCGAACCCGGGCCGCATGCATGCCAGGCGAGCGCGCTACCGCTTGAGCCACAACCCCAGCCCCAGCATATTCATTTCTTGGTACCTCATTTCTTTCTTACTTTTTTTTTTTTTTTTTTTTTTTGATACGGGGGATTGAATTTAGGGCACTGAGCCACATCCTGAGCCCCATTTTTAAAATTTTTATTTAGAGACAGGGTCTCTCTGAGTTGCTTATCACGTCACTTTTGCTGAGGCTGGCTTTGAACTTGTGATTCTCCTGCCTCAGTCTCCCGAGCCATTGGGACTTTTTTTCTTTTTTTGTGGTGCTGGGGATTGAACCCAGGACCATGTGCATGTGAGGGAAGCACTCTCCCAACTGAATTATATCCCCAGCCCTGGAACCTCATTTCTGAATGTAATACTCTGAAGTTCTGCTTGAAAAATCTCATCATCTTGTTTTTGTATAAACTAAGTGTTTGCTGGAAAGACTTTCTGTGACTTCTGGTTAACAGACCTCATAATCAAGGCATTTTAAACAGTTTAGATTGCTCTGTTTTCTAGATCATTGAAATGTAACCACTTTGTGACAGGAACCTTTAATATTGCCACCATTTGGATAAAAACATTTCTAAGATGCACCCATATTTCCCCACTTTATAAACTGCAGTCCCATGGCTCATTCAAGTATTTGTTGGTATGCTTAGGTCTCATGCAGTATTTCAAGGTGGTATAATTTCTGTTATCAGGGTTTCTGGGACTTGAAAAATCAGAACAAGAGCTGTGATCCCAGAACCCTATTGACAAGGTCACAGAGATGTCTAATGCTAGATTTCTTCACTGGATGCTGAAGAAATTCTGGCAACTCCAATTGATCAAACCCACTCACCTTATTTGTCATCCCTGAGAAATGAGTCCTTTCTCCACAAAAGCACGAGCAGACCACGTGCTCAGTGCCTACTCCCATTGACGATCTGGAGGCATGACTGTGAGCCAGTGTCCTCCCTGAGCCATGCTCTAGTCGGAGAGGTCAGGAGACAAATGATCAAAGAGTTACTGGAACAGGATGCCAATGCTGGGTGAGGTAAGAGCCAAGGAGACAAGGACGGGCAAGGATACATGGGAGAGCAGTGCAGACTGGCCCTTTTAACATTATCTGAGGAGAAGGAACCATTCTTTTTTTTCCCAATCCGTTTTTGACCAATACTTTTTAAAAGCACAATTGAAATCAATTACTAGAAAAATAAAATGAAATGGGAAAATCAAAGACACTTAAACTGTAAGCTCAAACAATTATTAAAGTCAACAGGCATAAAATTATATTTCAGTAAATAACACCAGAACAATCATAAGAGGGATAACCAAAGGGATGACAAAAATAATTATCACAATAGTCATTGAAAGTGTGTTAACTGACATATTTGGGGCATAGACAGAACTGCTGTTAAACTCAAAACCTGTCATGCAATTGTAAAGACCAAATATATTTTTGTATATATACCAACATGAAATAGCGATGCTCTATATTAAATGCCTATAAGCACAATTAGGTTGTACACACACACACACACACACACACACACAGCGTTTTTAATGAAACAAATACAATTTTTTCTTGCTTTTAAAACTTATTTAATAGAGGTTGGACCCATGCAGAGGATAATGTATTTCTAAACTGTTTCTATGTTTTACAAACATTCATAACAGCAAACCCCATCTCACCAAAGTGATGGAAATAGAAGAAGAAATTTTAAAGCTCTTGAACTGAAATAGGGATATTAATATTCACCCTTATGCAAAGGAAGCAAGGGAAGTTGTGTTTTCAAAATGTATTTTGAACACATTCATCAGTAGGCAGTTCCAGCCATTTATCCTGTAAAATTATAGGCCCATTTAAATTATCTTTTGATAAAAGAAATGGATTCTAGATCTGAGAATTTCCTATTTGTGTATCTTCTTTTGGTGGAAAATAAAATTAAAAGCATTTTGTTAAATTCATAAAAAATGTGGTGATAAGTTTTGACAGATGTGCAATATCAAGAGTATTGCCTATTTTACTGAGAATTATGGCACATGCAACAGTCTCTAATTATAACTTCCATAGAAACTATATAGCAAACTTATAACTTTCATTTTGCCTTTTAATTTCTCAAAAAAAAATATGCTGTATTTTTTCTTTGCACAGAAGCATTAAGTTTACTAGAAATCCTGAAGATGATAGACAAATGAGCCAGAGTGTTCTTACAATTCATGTCTGTGAAGGTGGGGCACACCTAGTTTTTACCTTTCAGAGGCACAGCACTTGTTTTCTAGTCTGAGCATTTGCTGGGAGCCATCCTTGAACTGTGCAGTGAACCAAAACGATGTGGAAGTCATTAGGCAGGAAAAGTCTGAATGAGGAACACAATCAGCTGGTTTGAGAATACCCAACACATGTGACTTCCTACCCAGCTCTAAGTTCAGCACTGTCCCAGAGATGGGTGCAGTGACCCGCTAGAGCCACACAGCCTTTCAGAGATAGGTGTGGCTTGCCAAGATGCCAATCAACCTGTTTGTGGCAAGACCCCTGCCATACAAAGAAGCAAGACTCCTCCCACTGAAACCTTATGCCTGCCTTTGATGTACTCCCCTTAAATAAGGAGCCATTTTTCAGTCTTTAAGTTCCAGCTCCTAACAGGCCTGGAGGACTTATCAAGTGCTCCCTTTTATATTTAATTTCTGGCTCTGTCTCTTATTTCTTACTAATTATTTCAGACTTTCTATTTCTCAAGTGGCCTACACCTTCGGAGCAGGAATCTACCCTGGAGGAGTGGTGGCAACCCCACAATAAACATTCCTGATGGAACGCTTTGGTACACTGTGCTTGCTCACCATGGTTAAGGCCCTGGGTTCCATCCCCAGCACACACATAAAGAACTCCTTCCCTTAAGAACATCACACACCAGCATGCAATAAATTATGCAGGATCAGTTAGTAAAGAAAAACAGCTTTAATTTTAACACAATTAACTTTTATTTAATTCATAAATTTTGTAATGACACTATACACACTATTTTGTTCAGCTGCTTTTTTTGTAGTAAGACTTTTTTGATGAAGGAAGCAGTATGTCGATTTGCATTCTAGTGTCAAACATTTAATCAGATAATCTATTCTAGAAAGCTTTCTTGTTAGTATAGCTATACGATCAGAACTCATTTCTATAAAAGCTTCAACTTCAAACTGCACTTAATGTATTCCTTCAGAGTTTTATATATTTCAGAAATAGATGCCTATAGGCAAGGAAGTCAAATTAAATAATTCTTCCTTTAATAGCATTATATTCAAATCACACATATATGTTCTTTAAAAATTGCCATTAGCAATATCTGTACATAGGTCAAATCTCAATGAATGTACTAGCTTTATTTGTTTAGTTGGTTGGTTTCTGTATCATGAGTCAATTCTTGAATGTCAAGCTATTGTGTCATAGAAAAATGGTACTTAAGCTACATTCATTGTCAAAGATTCACCCTCTTCCAAACACCTTGATTCATCCTTGATTTTATTAGTATCTCAGCAATTATGTTTTTAGTCTTGTAATCCCAAATACTACTCATAAGATATTTGCAAAGTACTAATATTTATAAGTGAAGTATTAAGTAGCTGTTTCCATCAGGTTTTTAACTTGATACTCTTTCTTTAAAAAAATTATTCTTATGTTCATGTATGAATACACAATCAGTGTAACTCCACAGCATGTACAACCATGAGATTGGGAAGTTATACTTACGTATATATAACATGTTAAAATACACTATACTGTCATGTATATCTAAAAAGAACAAATTTATTTCAGTATTAAACTTTTCATATTTTGTATGTAAATTCTGCTTAAATCTTGATGGTTTCATTGCTTAATTAGCCATTCTTTCTCTATAAATGTTTTCATCATAGTTTTAATATTTTGCCATCTTTGACAGCTACTAAACCCAACTTGATACAAGGGGTTAGACATCTGAGTAAAATGAGTGTATTAGTTAATTTCCCATTGCTACATCAAAAAATCCGAGATTGGAAATTTTATAAAGAAAAACTTTATTTCGCTTACAGTTTTGGTGGCTGAAAGTACAAGGTCAGGTTGCCCCATTTGTTTGACTTCTGATGAGGGTACCATAGTGATTGGTATGGTGAAAGGAATAACATGGAGAGCCAGGAAACCAGAAAAGGGGGGCCCAGGCTTGCCCCTTTACAATAACCCTCTCTCAAGAACTAGCCAAGGTCTACCAGAACTACATTCAATCTCTTTAAGGGCAGTGCCTGCAGTTACCTAGGAACTTCCTACTACACTCCACCCCTTAATGGTTCTGTCACCTCCCACATGTCTACACTGGGAACCAAGCTTCCAACACATGAACCCTTGGAGAATAAACCACATTCAAGCCATAACAATTAGTATGTGTGACTTTACTTGGAACAACTTCAATTCTTATTATTTGGTTTACCATCATTACTGCTTGGGGAAAAAGCATATCTTTTCTTGACAAAACAAAATCCCAGTGCAGATTGTCTCACCATCAGAAAATTAGGGTCAAAGATAAATAATACAAAATTTTCTTTACAACTAACAATGATCGACTAACTGTACATTAAGTAGAGCACTTGCCTAGCACACACATGGTCCTGAGTTCAGTCCCCAGTACTGAAACAAAACAAAACTGTAAATTAAAAAACTAGGCCAGGACTGGGAGTGTGGCTTAGTGATGGGGCACTTGCAAAGTCAAGGGTTTCATCCCCAGCACACACAAAATAATAATAATAATAATGATAATAATAAGTTTTGATTAAGAGTTAAAATTTTGCCTCCCGCGCCTGGAATAAGCCCAGCGACCCGCCGGCGTGGTAGACACGTCACCCCAATTGGAGTAAGGACAGAGCAGAGCCACCGCCCACGCCTGCAAGGTAGGCAGACCTGCAACCGACCGGCAGGACAGGCCCAGGGGTCCGCGGGCGTGGTAGACACCTCACACCAATTGGAGGAGGGGCAGAGCAGAGCCCCCCCCCACGCCTGCAAGGTAGGCAGACCGCCGCCCGACCCTGCAAGGGAGACTTTTCAACTATACAAAAGCAATATAAATATATAGGGGAAAAAAACATTTCAAAAACACAACAGTTTCACCAAGCAGAAAGAAATGCAAGCAGTATGAAAAGACAAGGAAAGAAAGGACCACAAGCAATGCAGGTCAACTCAACTTTAGAAGAGGTAACAGCTGCAGCAGATGGAATGTCAGATAAAGAATTCAGGATACACATGCTTCAAATGATCTGGAGTATCAAGGAAGACATTAGACAGCAAAATCAGACAATGAAAGACCACTTCGACAATGAATTACACAAACAAATCCAAGAAGCAAAGGATCAACTATACAGGGAGATAGAGGTTATGAAAAACAAACAAACAGAAATCCTAGAAATGCAGGAAGCAATAAACCAACTTAAAAACTCAATTGAGAATACTACCAGCAGAGTAGAACACTTAGAAGATAGAACATCAGACAATGAAGACAAAGTATTTCAACTTGAAAAGAACACAGACAGCTCAGCAAGACTGTTAAGAAACCATGAGCAGAACATCCAAGAAATATGGGATAACATTAAGAGACCAAACTTAAGAGTCATTGGGATACAGGAAGGTACAGAACTCCAAACCAAAGGAATGAGCAATCTATTCAATGAAATAATACGAGAAAACTTCCCAGACTTGAAGAATGAGACAGAATCCCAAATCCTAGAAGCCTACAGGACGCCGAATGTGCAAAATCATAAGAGATCCACACCTAGACACATTATAATGAAGATGCCCAACATACAGAATAAGGAGAAAATTTTAAAAGCTACAAGAGAAAGGAAGCAGATTACATTTAGGGGTAAGCCAATCAGAATAACAGCTGATCTGGCTGGCTAGGTGGGTGTCCCCTTCCTCCTTCACAGCTCCATGTGTGTCCCTCCCGAAGCTGCGAGCTCGCTCGGTCCAAGAGGATGACCTTCTCCAATAGAGAATCCGAGTAGCTGCGCTCCCCTGCTAGAACCTCCAAACAAGCTCTCAAGGTATCACAATTTACACTGAATGTTTTAAAAAACTAATTATGTGTGTGTATATTGTGTGTGTATGTGTGTGTGTGTGTGTGTGTATATATATATCTCATATATATATAATTATGTGTGTGTGTGTATATATATATACTATCTATATATACTATATACACACATATATATTTTTAAAATACATGTTTTATACACACATTCACAGTATGATAATAATTTTCACTACCTATATGTGGTAGTGAAAATTTAATAAACTAGAGAAATAGACATCACCCACATGAATCTTTCAGTTCTTGAATGAAAAAAAAATTGTTGCAGTAGTATATACAGCATTATTCTATTTATGAAAATTTAGTAATTTATTATTTAGAAATACATGTGTCTCACTGCATTCTTGTTGCTATAACAAAATACCTTAGTCTGGGTAATTTATTCATAATAGAAACTTATTTCTCTCAGTCCTGGAGGCTGGAAGTTCAAGATCAAGTAGAATTGGGAACTGGAGAAGGCTTGCTGTACTTCTTCAAAGACGACACCTTCGAGCTGTGTCCTCACATACTAGAAGGGGACAAAAAGGGACAAACAGGCCCCTCAAATCCTTTTATAAGGGCACTAATTTCATCCATGAAGTCAGATCTTTAGTCACCTGTTGAAGATCCACCTCTTAATACTCTTGTATTGATGAAGTTCAACATAAATTCAAACCACACAAACATTCAAACCATAGTGACAAAGTGAAAGGCATATTCATTAAAATAAAAATACAAAGAAATGCCTGGGAATGAGAAATTCCAAATTAAGAATAAGCCAAGTGGGGCATGGTGGCACATGCCTGTAATCCCAGCAGTCTGGGAGGCTGAGGCAGGAGGATCACAATTTCAAAGCCAGCCTCAGCAATGGTGAGGCACTAGGCAACTCAGTGAGATCCTGTCTCTAAATAAAATACAAAATAGGGCTGGGGATGTGGCTCAGTAGTTGAGTGCCCCTGAGTTCAATCCCAGGTCCAAAAAAAAAAAAAAAANTCCTGTATATCAGCGACAAATCCTCTGAAATGGAAATGAGGACAACCACTCCATTCACAATATCTTCAAAAAAAATAAAATACTTGGGAATCAACCTAACTTCACAGTTTGGCTCAAAAACAACTTTGAATTTGTTGAAAAAATGTAGTACTATTATATATTAATATTAATATCAACATCTACAATGTATACACAGAAACAAATTCCTCCGGTGACAACAGCTTTTACTCTCATTTCCTCTCTTGTGAATGATGGAGCAGGATTTAGATAGATACCCATCTCATGTCAGGGACATCCGCTATCAGGTTAGAGTTTGGCAGCATCTTTTGGTCTCCGCCTTTAATCTCATGACCAGTGTGCTTTACAGGTTCAGGGGCCAGTTACTGAATTCTCGTCTGAGAAGGAATTTCCCGTGTCTGTGTTCAATCACCTTGCAAAGCAGATAAGCCTTGCACTTGGTTCACGTTCTTCCACAAATGGTCCCTCTTCTTTCACATCAGGGCTGATTGCAGGGGAATGACCTGCCTGAGAGCCACTGGGTTGGAGTTGGTGTTCCAGGTGGCCCCAGAGCGAAGAGTGGAGGTGGGGGCCATCTGACCACGTGGTTTTTTTGCAGGTGCATTCATTGGCTCCTTCATTTCCCTGCTGGTGGGGCGGTATGGGGCGGGGCGGGGCGGGGCATGTCAATCATCCACTCTACTTGAGCTCTCAGTAGTAAAAGATTTTTGAAAGTAGCAGGCCTTTCTCGGCTGACAGGTAAAAAGATCTGCAAGTTCAATTCTGCTCTGAAACCCTTTGGGAGCAACAGAATTCACTACCTTCATGGGCATCCTCTTCTCTCCCTCCTTCTTTGCTCTCCTGAAGTTTTCCTTCTGGACTAGTCTTTAGATTAATCGGCTGTGTAAGCAATTCACAAAATAATCCTAGGAAATATGGGGCATAGAACATTTAAGACATTTCCAAAGGGGTGGAGAAGGGCACCAGAACAAACATCTCACACTCACCATCTGCTTAAGCTGTAAAATATTGACACCCTGAAGAAGCCCCTTCATTTCTTTTCTCTGAACTTGGATTTTTTTTTTTTTTTTTGG
>NW_025999990.1:11401014-11454133 GCF_001458135.2 Marmota marmota marmota | reverse complement strand
GAACTTGGACTTTTTTTTTTTTTTTTTGGACCTGGGATTGAACTCAGGGGCATCAACTACTGAGCCACATCCCCAGCCCTATTTTGTATTTTATTTAGAGACAGGATCTCACTGAGTTGCCTAGTGCCTCACCATTGCTGAGGCTGGCTTTGAAATTGTGATCCTCCTGCCTCAGCCTCCCAGACTGCTGGGATTACAGGCATGTGCCACCATGCCCCACTTGGCTTATTCTTAATTTGGAATTTCTCATTCCCAGGCATTTCTTTGTATTTCTATTTTAATGAATATGCCTTTCACTTTGTCACTATGGTTTGAATGTTTGTGTGGTTTGAATTTATGTTGAACTTCATCAATACAAGAGTATTAAGAGGTGGATCTTCAACAGGTGACTAAAGATCTGACTTCATGGATGAAATTAGTGCCCTTATAAAAGGATTTGAGGGGCCTGTTTGTCCCTTTTTGTCCCCTTCTAGTATGTGAGGACACAGCTCGAAGGTGTCGTCTTTGAAGAAGTACAGCAAGCCTTCTCCAGTTCCCAATTCTACTTGATCTTGAACTTCCAGCCTCCAGGACTGAGAGAAATAAGTTTCTATTATGAATAAATTACCCAGACTAAGGTATTTTGTTATAGCAACAAGAATGCAGTGAGACACATGTATTTCTAAATAATAAATTACTAAATTTTCATAAATAGAATAATGCTGTATATACTACTGCAACAATTTTTTTTTCATTCAAGAACTGAAAGATTCATGTGGGTGATGTCTATTTCTCTAGTTTATTAAATTTTCACTACCACATATAGGTAGTGAAAATTATTATCATACTGTGAATGTGTGTATAAAACATGTATTTTAAAAATATATATGTGTGTATATAGTATATATAGATAGTATATTTATATACACACACACACACACACATAATTATATATATATGAGATATATACACACACACACACACACACATACACACACAATATACACACACATAATTAGTTTTTTAAAACATTCAGTGTAAATTGTGATACCTTGAGAGCTTGTTTGGAGGTTCTAGCAGGGGAGCGCAGCTACTCGGATTCTCTATTGGAGAAGGTCATCCTCTTGGACCGAGCGAGCTCGCAGCTTCGGGAGGGACACACATGGAGCTGTGAAGGAGGAAGGGGACACCCACCTAGCCAGCCAGATCAGCTGAATCAACCCTGGTGATCAATGGGGTGACAGATGTCGCAGCCAGATCGCCCTCACATCCAAATTGTGATACCTAAAATTGTTTCCTTTAGAGCTCTTGTGTACTAGACAGTAGCTATGAGCCACAAGTCCTCAGCACTTACAACAAATTGAGATGTGCAGCAGTTGTGAAATACATGCCAGGTACTAAATTTTATCACTTAATCATCTCAGGTTTTAAACCAAATGTTTTTGCAAAATTTAAAAATGGGTTAAAATGGGTGATGTGACCATCACGTGAAGCTTTAAGAAAAAAAAGTGCCAGTATTACTTAAAAATCATTTTATTACTGAACTGTCTTTGGTGCAAGATTAGGATACATGGAATACTCATGAATGTTCGTTAATGTGATGGTGAAGGTTGTTGAAATACAGTACTGGAGATTTAGTACAAGAGAAGGAAGGTAAAATAAGTCATTAATAACATAATATTGAAAACCTCTTAGATACATTGGGCTAGGTTAAATATGCTACAATTGATTTCTCCAGTTTTCCCTCCCTCCCTCTTTTCTTGCTGCCTTCCTACCTTCTCTCTCTCTCTCTCTCTCTCTCTCTCTCTCTCTCTCTCTCTCTTCCTCTCTCTCTTTCTTTCATGTGGCCACAAGAAACTGTGTAGTTACATGTGTCTTTCACAGTTGTCACCCGCCCATGCTGTGTTTCTACTGGTGAGCTCTGCTCTATATTAGGGGCCATGGTGGCCAGGAGCCAGTAAACCCAGGCTCAGGACAGCAAAGGTCCCAGGAAGTGCCCAGGATACACCTCTTGAATAAATAAATGCATCAACAAGAGACCACAGGAAAGAATAAGGACTGTTACATTCCCACCTGGTTCGTCCCTTTGTCCTCGAGAAAGTGGCACAAAATTGTCTCAGAATAAAATTCCTATAGGAACCTCCACCTGAGTTGATTTTGCCCGGCGGCTCTTGGGCTGACCACAGATGGACACAGGGCCTCCTCTTCTGCCCTCCACCTCCAGGTGAGTGGAAGTTGACCCCTGGTCCCTGGGAATCCCCTGAACCATAGCAGCCTGACAGGCTGTGTGTGCACCTGTGTGACATCACTAAGTCCAGCATCGCACACGTGTGTGCATGTGCATGCATACTTGTGTGAGCGTTGAAGGGTGGGAAAGTGGGGCATCTCTTTTCAACCATAAAACTATCCAAGGAACATCTGAAGTCTAATGTCACCATTTTTGGTCTCAAGAACATTTCAATCAGAAATAGTGAGCTTCCTCTCTCCTATTCTCAAGTCAGAATATCCGTTTGATGAGACCATTGACAAGGACAAGTTCCTTCTATTGCCCCCTCATAATCCCAGTGTATGAAAACTAGTTGGGAACCAGGAGTGGAGGCCCACACCCGTAATCCTATTAACTCATGAGGCTGAGGCAAGAGGATCACAAGTAGGAAACCAATCAGAATAACTTAGCAAGACTCCTGTCTCAAAGTACAATTTAAAAGTGGTTGAGCACTTGCCTAGCCTGAGCAAGGCCCTGGGTTCAATCCTCAGTATTACCAAAAAAAGAAAACCAAGATGGAGTTCCTGAGATGCAGGTTGTATTAAAGAAGACAAGAACATTTGAAAACATGGAGGTAATGTAGCTGCCAAGAAAATGATTGAAAACAGCTTATGCCTAAATATAGTTGTATTCTTCTTCAGAGAAACCTAGTAAACCAAAAAACAAAAAGTTACTAAAGAAATAAGGGACTTTGTTTTACCAAATGATGTAATGTAATCATCATTTAAAGAGCACATTCCTGGGTATTTTAAACATGATTACACTATTTCAAAGTTTCATCTTTGAGACATTGAGACAATGTCTTCAGAGTCTTTGGCTGCATAAGGGAGGCTGGGCCTCCACTTCCTGGGATGGCCAGTGATCTGTATGGGTCTCTTGTTTTGCCGGATCAAATGATAAAGAAAAATGTTGACTTGCACTTGGACTTTTATCCAAGTCCAAGGATGGGTCTGGATGGGCGGGTTGCAGGAAGGGAGCCTTCCTTCCTTTCCCCTTCTTCCTGGGCTGAATGCACCAGACAGAGGGGTGGAGCCACATTTCTGGAGGTCCAGTCACACCCCAGAAAATAAATGTCTCCCTGGAAGAAATTGCAAGCTCAGTAGGCAGGAGCGCTCCTCACTGAGACCCGAGGTGGGGGGGGTCCTCCTCCGTGTCTTTTACTTCAATTTACTCAATCATGAAAACCATTAAGGCATAAAAACTTTCATGTTAATGACCATTAAAAAATCCAGCCACTCAACTCCCTGCTACACTCGTGCTGCCTCTGTCTTGACGTCACTCTAGATGAGGGACTTAGCAGTTGAGTGGCTCATGTCTCTACACCTGAACTCGTGGCCAAAATCACTCTCGACTCTGAGCTCAGATCCAACCTCTGGCTCAGCACCATGCTCTAGAAGGCCACCACTAGTCCATCTAAGTTGCCACAAAAATTGAGTTTTTCACTTTATGCACTTTGAATCTTCTCTGTCACAGACATGAAGTCATAGCAACAGTTCTAGAGAGATGTACATAAAGCAAGATATGGTAGAGTGTATTTTCTATGTGCTAAAAGGGGAAAACATGAAAATCCTTTCAGACATTAATAAGTATTGAAGGCATTATGACTCTATAATGCTTGGCAATCATACTGCGTTCGAGACGAGAAGGTGCCAGAAGATATTGTAAAAGGTAATAAAATGTGATCATCAACAGTATGAGTTTTGGGTCAAAGACACTTGGTTTGTATATCCAAAAAATTGAATATTATTCATCTTTAAAAAGGAAGGAAATTCTGACACATACCACAACATGGATAAACCTTGGGGAAATTAGGATAAGTGAAATGAGCCAATCATAAAAGACAAATACTACATGATTCCGCTTACATGAGGTATCTAAAGTAGTCAATTTCAGAAACAGAAATAGAAAGCAGAATGGTGGTTATTAGGGGTGGGGACAGCTGGGAATGGAAGTTGATATTTAATGAGTATAGAGCTTTAGATTTGCAAAATAAAAAACTTCTAGAGATCTGTTTTCCAACAACATAAGCATATTTAAAGCTACTCAACTCTTCCCTTAAAAGGTTAAGGTAATAAATTTTACGTTGTCCACTTTTTGAAAAAGAATAATTAGAAAAAGACAAATTGAATTTTCCAAATTTCATATCTGGATTTGAAAACTGGATTCCTCTGTTTAAGTGCAGAGTGGCTTTGGTGAGCTCATGGAGTCTTCCCACAACACAGTTTCCTTGTCGCTGGGAGAAGCTGTGGTCAGCCTGCCCAGGGGCGGTGGACCACGTCATTTAAACATGGGTCCTGCAGCCTGGGATGCCTCCTCCACTCACATCTGGGCTCTGCTACTTCCCAACTGAGTGACTGTGAACAAATTACTGGTCCTTCCATGCTTCAGATCTCCCATCTGTAACATGGGGTTGATGATCATAATAGTCCTTGTCTCAGAGGGTGGTGTGAAGGGTGAGTGGAAATATGTGTGCAATTTAGAGAACACCCGGCACATGGTGAACACTGTGTAAGTATCTGTTTTTAGGTATCTCATAGAATAGTGAAGATTCATGAGCTAATGCAGATAGGCTACTTAGAGCAATGCCTGAAATATAACCATTCAATAAATGATAACTAAAAGTTTAAGGCATCTCACTTTTAAATAAATTTGGATGAAAACCTTTTTTTCCTTCTATTTTTACTTGTTATTTTTAGATATAGATTGACAGTAGAGTGTATTTTGACATATTATACATATGTGGAGTATAACTTATTCTAATTAGGATCACTTTTAAAAAATAAAATTAAAGAGGGCTGGGGTTGTGACTCAGTGGTAAAGCACTTGCCTAGCATGTGTGAGGCATTGGGTTCAATTCTCAGCACTTCATATAAATAAATGAATAAAATAAAGGTCCATCAACATCTAAATTTTTTTTAAATAAAATAAAATTAAAAATGTCCCTAAAGGCAGAGGAAACTGAATGAGGATCCCACCAGGAGTTTGGATAATGGTTCTCTTATACTGATAGGGAACATGAGATTAAGGAAAAAATTCTAGAAATTGGGCATATTGTGCTGACCTCCACATGTGTTCTTATTTAAAAAGCAATTTACCTGCCTGGCTAAGTTGGCAGAATATGTTGCATTTCTCAATAAACTACCAGTTACCTGCAGGAGAAATGTAGTCCTGAAATGCCTTTAAACAAACAAACAACAACAAAAGAAAAACACAACTTACCCTGTGTGTGGGGACTTTTGTGATCCTGACACAGACCAGATCCCAGAACTCAGGGACATAAGGATCATTCCCTGTAACCATAAAACCTGCAAGAACAAGTTCCAATTAGAACTGGTCAGCCTTAGGCCAAAGGGACCTAGAGTTGTCATGCATAGAGGGGACTTGAAAGTCTGATGTCATCCTGCTGTCGAAAGTCAGGAGGTGGACCTGGGTGGGACTCTCTGAAATTTCCCTGGGACCCCTAGTAAAACTGGACGGCAGGAGAGGCATGTTGTCCTTCTCGTCTGAGAGAGCCCACTCTCTCCCTTGAGTGTGTCCCCCTTTCCCTTTTCCTACCCCTTCAATAAACTCATGCCTGTTACTCTGAGCTACGCGTCTAAAATGTTTCTGGAATGACTGCGAGACTTGGGGTTTGAAGAGGGGGACTCGATGATGCCTGAGCTTTGCAATAGCCCCTGCCCTGCAATAGCATTCCTTCTTCCTTGCTCCCCAAACCCACAAATAGACATTTCTCTAAAATCTGAAATGTTATTTTTAAGGTTCAAGTGAATTTGCATTCTACTCTATAATGTAGCTTACTTATTTAAATTATGTATCCATCAGGTACTTGATGAGAGAAAGACGCTTCATGTAAATCCTATGGATGCACAGCTCTGACACAGCCTGAGCTATCCATATTAATACCTATTAATATTAATGACCTAGAAAAGGTGCTTATAATTTCCTTTTGGGGTTGCAGTTTCACCCATACTTGTTGATTATGGGGGGGATCCTTCCCCTAGACACTTTCATTTTTGTTTTGTAAGACATCAACTATGAGTAATCTTGTTTTTTGCAAGGAAACAAGTTCAAACACAAAAACTACTAGTGAACCTAAGGCAGATTCTGTTGTGTATAGGATTTTGAAATCTTGACTATTTCCTTCAAGTTTCATTTGTGTGTGTGTGTGTGTGTGTGTACATGTGCATGTGTATGCAGTGCTTGGGTTTGAATCCAGGGCCGTGTTAGACAAGTGCCCTACCACTGATCTACACCCCCAGCCTCCAAGTTACCTTTAAATCCTCAATTGAAGGATTATGGCTGATGATCTGCCTCACTGAACAGCCTGACTTAGTATAACCTCTGCTTGATGAGTTTCACAAGTGGCAAGGTTTCTTTCCCAGTGATGTGGTGTGTGCAGCTGGACAGGGGAAAGCTTTGCACCGGGACCCAAAGGATTTGAAATTACTGTATAATATAAAAATCAAGAACTTTAAGGAAAAAAAAAAAACAGGGTAAAATCTATGGAGTCAATGGCCAGGTCTTCAGAAGAGCCTTTAGACCTGACACACACACACACACACACAAAAAAAAAAAAAAGAAAAAAAGAAAAAAGAAAAGAAAGAAAGAAAAAGAAACGAAAAACAGACAAATTGGACCACACCAAAATTAGAAACTTTTGCTTTGCAAAATACTCTTAAGAGGATGGAAACACAAACTACAAATCTGGAGGAAATATTTGCAAATTCTTTATATGACAAAGAATTTGTATCTAGAATGCTTAAAAAGCTCTCAAACTCAGCAGTAAAAAAACAAACAACTAATTAGATGTCTAAAATAGACATTTTAGTGAAAAGCATATCCAAATGATAAATAAATCACATAAAAAAAAGATGCCCAACACCATTAACCATCAGGGAAATGCAAATTGGAACCATAATGAACAATTACCACCTGCCTATCAGAAAGGCTAAAATAAAAAATAGTGATAACACAAAACACAGTAAGGATGTGAAATATCTGTATTTCCCATGCATTACTGGTGTAGGAGACCAAAACATGCCATCTGTTATGGTTTGGATTTGTGCTGTTCCCTCAAACTCATGTGTGAGACCATGCAAAAAAAATGATTGGGTGAAAGGGGAAACGATTGGGTTACAAGGTCTTTAACCAAATCAGTTCGTTAATCCACTGGTAGGGATTTACTGAGCAGTGATATAGGCAGTTGAGGAGTGGCTGAAGGAGGAAGATCACTGAACAGTTAAACCAACTGCAGTACGTCTATGTCCTGGAAAACTATTCAGCAATAAAATAGAAAGGGCATGGATGCACGTAATTTGGACAGATCTCAAGGGAATTAGTGTGAGTAGCAAAAGCCAATTCCAAGGATCACATATGTTATGTAACATTCGTGACATAACAAAATTACAAATAAGGAGAAAACATTAGTGATGCCAGGGGTTAGGGATAGGGCTGGGGGATATAGACCTGTTGTAGGGTAAGGGGCTGCCACCGAGCTGAGGCAGCCACGAAGGTCCTCTTCAAAACTTGTTCTTACAGATTTTTGAGGTTAGAGGGGCTTGTCCTTATCTTCCTGATTTCTGGGATTTGGTCTGTATAAGGGTCACAAAAGTTCCCCACACTGAAGATAACTTATGTGATTTTTATGTATTTCAAGGCTACAATTGTCCCATAAGTATAAAGTAGTTTGCTGATGAATGCCATATATCCTTTCGACTTAGCCAGGCAGGGCTGTAGTTGAATTGCTTTTTAAAAAAGAATGCATATGGGGCTCAGCCAGTAAGCCCAGTTTATAGAATTATTTCCTTAACCTCACATTCCCACTGTGCATGGCTGGCTGTTCTCTCCAGTACCATGAAAAAAATTGCTTAGAACCACACACACATATGCACACAAGTTTGTTTTTTTGTTTGTTTGTTTGTTGGTACCAGAGAGTGAACTCAGGGGTACTTGACAACTGATCCACACCCCCAGCCCAATTTTGTATTTTATTTGGAGACAGGGTCTCCCTGAGTTGCTTAGCTCTTCGCTGTTGCTGAGGCTGGCTTGAACTCATGACCCTCCTGTCTCAGCTTCCCTAACTGCTGGGATTACAGGCGTGTTCCACCATGCCTGGCTTGAGTTTTTATATAATGGGTGCAATCCGAATAAGCTCTGTGGAGCATATCCATATCAGTTTCCTGGTATTTATATTGCATTATAGTTACTCAGAATGTTAACACTGGGAAAGAATGGGTAAAGGTGCACTGGATTTCTCGGCTTTTTCCCCCCCAGTTTTTGGTGAATCTATTACTATTTCAAAATTTAAATTTCAAAAAAAACTGCAGTTGGGGAACATAAACAATTTTTTTAAATTTAAAATTACCTTAGGACATATACACTGACATTTTACACACAATCCTAATTTGCTTTGGTGAGTATATCTACTGGTAAATAAATGGCTCCCACTGAATTCCTAGGTTTTGTTGCTAACTGCAGTGGTATGGTATGTTTGGTATGAAAGCCATGCACTTTTCTAAGATTTTTCTAGATTTTAGCTAAAGGTGTCTAAATATGATAGTGTGCAGTACTGGGCTGACTGGTTTGAGCATTGTGGTTGCTTTGTGAACTTCTCACGGCAAGTCTTGTTGAAGCACATACACAGTCAGCAATCCCACATGATCATGGGGCGTTGGAGAGTTACCCGCATTTTCCATCACTATCACTTCCTGAACTGATGATTTGATGTATTTGCCAATGCATCAGATACACTTAAGGTGTGTCTTTGAAATAATGTAACCTTTAAGAAACACACAATACCATTTTGATCTTTCAGAATTTTTTTTACATCTTTTATTTTAGAACTCACGCTAATCCAGTGGAATGATTCCAGTGACTATGTTCTTTCTTTTTTGAAACATAAGCCTGAGAAGTTCTTTACTTGAATAATTGTCATTCTCGAGCCTCTTTATTCCAGCAACACTATGCTGTTCACAACCCCATTCAATTCTTTTGGGGAGATTGTTTTCTATTCTGTAGCATATTCTTCTATCGCAGTACTAGTTGTGGAAATTATTCATCTTTTAAAGCCTAGAATGTATCTACCTATCTGTCTATGTCTACCTGAATAAATAACTAGATCTGTCTTCAAAATAGGGCTGGGTTTGTGGCTGATTGGTAGAGCCCTTGCCTATAATGCATTAAGGCCTTGGGCTCAAGTCCCGGCACTCAGAGAAAAAAGGCAATTCATCACAAATCAAAACAACAAAGTAGTATTATTCATTCACAGCATTAAAGAAATTCATCTGCAGTAGGGCACGGTGGCGTATGCCTATAATCCCAGTGGCTTGGGAGGCTGAGGCAGGAGGACTGCGAGTTCAAAGCCAGCCTCAGAAAAAAAGGGAGGGGCTAAGCAACTCAGTGAGACCCTGTCTCTAAATAAAAGTACAAAATAGGGCTGGGGATGTGGCTCAGTGGTTGAGTGCCCCTGAGTTCAATCCCTGCTACTCCCACCCCCCACCAAAAAAATAAAACAAAATTATCTCCAATATCAAGGAATCAGAGAACAGGAACCTTCTGCATTGCTGGAAACAGTATCAATTGCTACAAATTTTTGGAAAGCAATTTGGAAATACACATGTCCAAAGCAACCCTCCCTGGTATAACTGTGTTAGCCATTAAAAATGAACACAGGAATACATTCATAAATCTTCATTGAGTAAAATGTGGTCCATTCTCTCTCTCTCTCTCTCATACAGTACTAGGAAGTCAGAGTCTCATGTGTGCTAGGCTAGGCAAATGCTCTACCACTGAACTACATCCCCAGTCCTGGTGCATTCTTTTGATGAAATAATTGCATAACAATTGAAATTATGCTTTCAAAAATTACCTGTTAATGTAGATAAAAGCTTATGACATAAGGAAAAATCAGGAAACAAAAGTGTGTGTCCAGTTTGGTTATACATATCATCTTATGTAGAGCAAAAAGATTAGAAAGAAACACATCAAAATTGTCGATGGAGGCTGGAGCTGGGGCTGGAGCTCGGTGGTAGAGCGCTTGCCTTGCACATGTGAGGCCCTGGGTTCGATCCTCAGCACCACATGAAAATAAATAAACAAAATGAAGGTATTAAAAAAAATTGTCGATGGAGGCTACGTTACTGGAGGTAGAGAGTCAACTGTGGGGTAATCCTTGGTCCTTGGGACTCAAATCTAAGATTAGGGCAATTACCCCAGCACAGAAACAGAAGAGCCGCAGGACAGAGATGGTAATCAGAGCAGGTCTATTGCAAGGTGAGAGAAAGGCAAGAGAAAGTGAGATAGACCCAGAAAGAGGGGTAGGTAGATCTAAAATCCACCAAAATGATTAGGCTTAGAGATACGCATTTCCAGGGGTGTGAAACCCTGGAGTGGCAGACAGACATGGCTCTTCAGGTCCAGTGCTTGTGCAGCTACTTCTCTTTGAGGAAGTCGTGTCCCTGCACTGTGTGGAAACTGCAGGAATGCTCCTGCGCTTGGATTGCTTTGACCTTTCTGACCTACCATCACTGGAGGATGATCACATAGTGGTTGGCTGGCTCTTGGAGCAGCTTGTGGGCACATGTGTGACCTTGGGAACATGATGTGTACCCTTGTCTATGGAGAAAGGGAGTTAGATCCCATTCTGTGGAGTGGACAGAGACTGGTGACGAATTTCTTCTATAGCCCCCCCACACACACACCATGGGAGAGGGGATTTTATGTCTTTATGGTGTTGCATGATGGACTTTGAGCCCTCTGTGTCGATTGCCTGTCAGGGGCCCTTTTATACAGCCACCTATTTCTCTTGTGTCTTCCTTTTCCCGTTCCTGAAAATTACCCACACTAACAGCTATGTATCAGAAGTGCATTTATCTGAGGTTTGTTTTAATTATCAATCCCCTTTACTCAGCGCATTAGTTTCCTAGGGCTGCCATAACAAAGTACCACAAACTGGATGACTTAGAAACAACAGAAATTTATTTTCCCACAGTTCACAAACCCAGAAGTTTGAAATAAAAATGTAGACAGGGCCGGTTCCTTCTGGAAATTCTGGGAGTTCCTTGTCTCTCTTAGCTTCTGAGAGTTGGTTGCCACATCCTTGGAACTTTTGTCTTGTAGCTGTATTCCTCCATACTCCAAGACAGCCTCTGTCATCACATGGCCTTCTTCCCTGATAGTTCAGACACTTCTTGTAAGGACATCAGTTATTGGATTTGGGCTCAACTCTAACCCAGTATAACCTCATGTTAACTAGTTATATCTGTAAACAAACAAACAAACAAAAACAACCTTTTTCTACATAAGATCACATTCTGAGGTTCTGGATAGACCAGAATTTTGAGGAAGCAAGTATCCAGTATAACAGATTGCTTTGTGTTTTTATTGTTTTTTTTTTGTTGTTGTTTCCTTGTTTTGTCTTTTGCAGTTCTTGGGATGGCAACTAGGGCCTCATACATGCTAGGGAAACACTCTACCACTGAGCTACACCCTCAGTCTGTAACAAGTATTTTTTTCCTATTACTTTATACTGAAAACATAGAAACATTAAAAAATAGCCAGGCCTACTAAATAAGGTAGATGACAAAGCAGGAGCAAAATAGTTGTGACTGAAAGATAGAATGACTTTTAAAAAAATGTTTCAAACACAATTTTGGTTTTAGACACAAAATAGCAGGTCCTCAAGGTACAACCACTATATCTACAGTCTTCAGTCCGAGATAGACTTCTGTCTCTCCACCTACTCACTGCAAGCCTTCAGGTAAATAACTTCAATGTTCCCAGCATCAATCTTCTCACTTGTACAGAAAGAAAACTACAGTTATTTAAGTCCTCAGCCATCTCTAGTCAGCCAACTGTTCCTTCTTATAGGCCCAGTGGAATTATTTCACTGAGAAAGTAGAATGTTTTGCTGCCTTCTTTCTCTCCCCAGGCTGATGAAGGAGCAGAAAGGAGTGACTGAGATTTCAATGATCTACCTGTTCTCTTGTGGAGGTCAGGATCCAAAAATAGCCCATGAATGAGTCTTTGGATGACCTGAAAGGTTTTAAGCAATGACTAGGCCAGTTGACAGAGTCTACAATGTACACAGGGAGCAGGAGGCTAGAGAAACATGGTGGAAGCTTTGAAGCCAGTGGAGAAAAGTCTACTTGGGAATGAAGGTGGCTAAGAAATTCTAAGAGACCTAAGAGAGAGAGAGTTGTTCATTGTTCAGTGTTGGGCTATTTGCTCAGCAGTTATGTCACTCCTAGGACAACAACTGATACCTCTCATTTGTTTCTTAACCTTCAGTAACACTAATCAGTGTCCCATACCAGTGATATTTAGGACAGGGTTGGAGGAAAAGATGCTGTGTTCTCATCAGGCAAGTCATGGTGGGTCACCCACACATAGGACTCATATGTAAGCCTTCAAAGGAAGCAATTGAGTGTGCTGGAGATTGCAGCCAGTAGTGGCTAGAAGAGCTGCTGTGCCATAGAGTTCCAGCTAATCTAATTTGCCGCTTAAAGCACAAAGTATTTTTAGATGACTTCTGTTTTGCATTCAGGGCCATAGTCTTCAGTAAGCATTCAATAAACTCTGATGGCACTGGAGTCACACATTTATAAATCTGAGACCTCTGAGAACTCATATTTTGACGTAAAAGTTATTTAAATGTGTAAACTCTATTTGCTCACTTGCAAATCAGACTTATTCAAGGCTTTTTGTTTGTTTGTTTTTGTTTTTTCAAATCTCACTGTTAGCCTCTGCCTTGTTTAATCTTTCCACTGGTTGACTTGATCACATTTATCAAAAGTTTGCCATTCTCTTCCATTCTGATCTCAAATATTTAGCCTTTCCTTTAAAGGTAAGGCTTTTAGAAATATTTTGATCCAGGGTACAAATTAACCCCTGTACACTCTACACAGGGTCCTGCAATATCTTTCTACATCTACCACTCACTCCACCTGTTCAGTGGCCTCTGTCCAAAGCCTGGCCTTGTTCTGTCTTATTTTGTTAGATATATGAAATTCTCACTCTCCACCTTCTATCATCTCTTCTTAGAAATGCTGCCTTTCCCACAGGCCCAGAGCTACCCTACCTTCCAAGATACTACAAACTGGACCAGCTGTGACTACAACCTAATTTGGGGTAAGTAGAATTTCTTCTAAGAACTTGTGCTATTTTTTGTTTTTTGTTTTCTTGTACTGGGGATTGAATCTAGGGCCTTGCACATGCTAAGCACCTGTTCTATCACAGAGCTACACACCCAGCCTCCTGCCACTTGGTCTAAAATGTTCATAAATATATCTACAAAATAACATGTATTTTTTATGTGTAATAAATATAGATAATAAAATGAAAAAGACATTCCCCATAGACGAGATTGTTCAAAGACATTGTATTTGTAAAAATGTAGCCTAATTACAATAAATAAAAAAATAAAAATAAAAATGTAGCCTACAAATAAATATTAGTTGTGCCAAACAATACTTTTGTAAAAGTCCATCTGCCTCTTCTTGCTTTTGGGTATAGTGAAAGAAAGAGGGCAACTTCCAAATTCCCATAAGGCTTTGCAAATTCTCACAAGCCTCTTCTCTGGCTAGAGCCAACTGTCTTGTTGTACCTTCTGGATGTAGAGAAGTCTCTCCATCTCAGTGGTCATACCACATTGTAGAAAGCATGTTACTGAGGCTCAACAAACTTTGGCTAATGGAAGTGACAAGTGCACCCTAAAAAAGGTTGGGCTGATGAGTCCATTATAGAGATTATATCTGATAGCATTGGTCTTGCTTTGTAAAATAGCTTAATAATGTTAATCCACAATTTAAGGCTGTTCATGTATCATCCACAGAATGTCGGAAGGTGCCATGGTCTGCATTAAGGCAATCGTTGGAGTGTGTGTTGTGCAGAGCAGGCCACATCCGCCTCTCCATTCTGCCTTCAAGCTCACATATGCAAATTCTATCTCTTGGCTGAAGAACAAAGAACTACATTTCCATGTTATATTGCTAACTTATTGTATGCCTATCTACTCATGGTGCTAGTTAATAGTCTGGGCCATTTCTATTATTGCTATTGTTTATATAGATATATAAGGTCCATCATTGTTTCTTATGCCAAAAAGGAACAAAAATCCTGGGAGAAAGACTACTTCCACCAGATACAGTGCTCTTTAAATTATCTGTAAATTAAAATATATATGAGGTCATAAATGTTTGTATTTGCCTAATGGAATTCTGGGAGAATATACTTGAAGCTAAGATAAGTAATCATTTACCTGTGAGGGTTGGGGAGACAAAAACTGCAAAGATGAGGGACCCAAAAATGTTTTCATTGTAAAGCATTTTATATTCTGAAATCAATGAGCTATGTGAGTGTATCAGCTATTGAGAATGAAAAGAAAACCCCTCAGCTATCTGGGTGGACCCACCAAAGTGGTGACCTTGACTTTGGAATTGTGTAACTGTCATCTTCCGGCCCCCATGAATGTTCCTTTTGTTAGCCACAGTCTGTCCCACAGGTGTGGTAGGTAATAGGTGGCAAAGAATTAAAGTTTACGAAGCTAAGTGCAAACAAAGGACACCTGCCCCCCTCACTGTTCTTCCTCAAAAGATAAACGTAGCACAAGAAGGATCAAGTGGGTAGTGCTGGCTGCTGGGGAGGCAGGATTCAAAAAAGTCTTTCAGTGCCAAATGGAATTTCGACAACTTTAATGCTTTTTTTTTTTTAATTATGTGAAACTCCAGAGCATCTCTCTTTTTTAAGAGTCTGTTACATTGTGTTTCTGATTGCAAAAATGAAACATGTCTGTTGTAGCTGGACACAGTGGCACACGACTATAATCCCAGTGGGTTGGGAGGCTGGGGCAGGAGGATTTCGAGTTCAAAGCGCTGGGTGACTCAGTGAGACCCTGTCTCTAAATAAAATAAAAAATAGGGCTGGGGATGTGGCCCAGTGGTTGAGTGCCCCCTGAGTTAAATCCCTAATACAAAAAAAAAAGCAAAAAAAAAAAAAACCACATCTATTGTAAAAACTGAGCGATACATATACACACACACAAAAAGAGGAATGATTCAGAAATATGTAAGTCATAGTTTAACAGGGCTGAAGTTAGCCTTCCCTATTGTCACACATTTACAAGGCAGGGAGTGAATTCCAATTCTGTCATAATGTCTACTTTTTTCTTTACCTAGGATGTGGATTGTTGGCAGGAGCCGTGGCCTCTCTTTGGAAGCAGCAAATCAGCAAGCCTATATTATAAACATGTTGCAATCCAAAACTCATGTGGAATTTTGTAACTTGGAATGCAAGACATAGTTTTCCCATGGAAACAATATACAAGTGGTGGCTAGATTGTGAGGCAAACAATGGAAGTCCAAGTGGTCCACAGGGACTCAATGCCCACTGGACCTTATTACTCTGGAAGGAAGGAGGCCAGGTCGATTTTTGGCTTCAAAAAAGAAAATAAAAATCTATTCAAAAAGTATTTTGTTTCACTGAAATATATGTATGCTCGCGCGCGCACACACACACACACACACACACATACACTGGGATGAACTTTTATCAATGATTTACCTGCACTGCTTTTATTTCTCCTTGCTTCCTCCATCACTGAGACTGGCAGGCTCCACCTTTCACCTTTATTCACAATTTCCTTCCAGCCTTCACTGCTTTTTAACCCTGTCTCCATTTTTACTGTTTCATCATTCTCAACCCTGATTTCAAATTCAAATCCTCTTCATATCCATCTGGGAAGTTTTAAAATTAGAACGACCTTGTGTGTAGAGGCTGGAACATAACCTTGAAGGTAAGCAGAGGCCAACATGTCAGTCATTCCTGCCCCTTCCCTGAGGGCTCTGAACCTCCCGGGGCTGCCGGGTATCTGAACCCGTCCTTCTCTGGACTGTGAGAGTGACCACCAGGGCCACCACTGTGGCCACCACCACATGCAGTTGTTCTGCAGCAACCACAGCATCAAGCTGCGGGGTCAGTACTAGTGATCGGTCACTTGCTCTGTCCTGGGCGCTGTGTTCTAAAGATTTTATATTCAAATACAGCTGCATTCTGAGGTGCTGGGGATTAGTCAACACATGTACTTTGGGGGACACAATTCAGTCATCCTAAGTAATATAATCTCGCATTCTTTCTCCACTCCCTCACCCCCTGGCCCTGCCGTAGCTGGCTAAATGTCTGGCCTAGGTTCAGAAACAGGTCAGGGATGCTGGCTGATCTTTGCTGATTGCTTACCTGGGAGAAGAATGAAACTGAGTCAGGGTGGAGTGTTGGGTGGACCTGTGTATTGGTGGCAGCAATAGCTGTCTACATTTTTTTCTTCAGGAGTGGGAATTGAACCCAGGGCCTTATACAAGGCTCTACCACAGGCAGCATACCCACTCCCTTTTCATTTTTAAGATTCTGAGGCAAGAGTCTTGCTACATTGCCCAGGTTGGCCTCCATCTTCTGATCCTCCTGCCTAAGCCTCCAGAGTTGCTGGATTTCCAGAAATGGCCATTGTAGACAGTTGGCACTGTACCTTTTTATGTGGCAGGCACTGTTCTACATGCTTTATGTGTACCCGTTTCTTAAATTTTCCCAGTAACCCAGGGATAAGTATTATTATTATTACCTCCAACTTATTATAAGAGGAAAACACAGAGGTTGAATACTTTATCCAAAGTCCTCTAGCTAGAATGCTAGCTTTGCATAAAAATTGGAAAGAAAGACTATATTTAAAAAAAAACACAGAAGAAAAGATGAGAAGAGGATAGGAGAAGAGATAGGAAAGGGAGGGGAAGGCAAGGGAGAGAGATGAAGCAGATTCAGATTCACAGAAACCAGAAAAGGCCAGGACTTAGCCTACTGAGAGAGAAAGAAAAACACAGGCAGCGCCGGTCTCCATCTTAAGATGGACCTAGCTGGTATCAGGGAAGTGGGTGTTGATAATTTGGGTAATAGTGCGACAGGTGTCCTCAGTTGTACTCACAAGCTAGGGAGGCCTGTGTGTACCTGGTGATAGGTGTGAAGGTGAGTCACAGGGCCTGACACACAGCCAAGAGGAGGTGGATGCTAATGATGAGGATGTGACTGTTTTCCACTCTTCTTAGAGGCAAATGTGTTGGTTTAAATCTGGGAATGAGAAACGCTGGGTGTAGAATCATTTAGTTGACAAACACGGAGTATGAACCCTGTGCTAAGCCCCGAGCTGGGCAGTGGGAAGAGGCCAGCAGAGACCAGCATGTTCTCCATCTCTCCCAAGCCCAGCATCCGGGCTTGGAGGAGATGGAGAAAGAGGATGGGCAAAGACACTCCAGTGTGAGAAGGGCCAAGGTCATATTAGATGTAAGGAGAGCACTGGGAAAGCTACCCAGGGGGTGACTTCCATTGTGACCTTCCAAAAACATGCCAAGATTCACTTGTTTGCTTGCTTAATTTGCATACACATATCATGGATCTTTAAAGTCCAAAGTGTTGTTGTAAAGCTAGGCATACAAACAGTGACAGAGAAAGGCATAACCATCTCGTTGTGGGACTTACAATGGGAGTGGGACTTATTGGGAGAGATAGACGTCAAATGGGTGACTGTACCAAGAGGTGGTGGGAGAGAAGGAACCAGTCAGAGAGCAGCATGGGCAGAGGTCTGTGCTGGAGACCATCCAGTGGAAGTTTCTGCCCAGGAATGTGAGGTGAGGCTGGAGGAACAAGTGGGTTCAGACCACGAGCAGCCTTGTGGGTGATGTCTTGGAACCGAGGCTTCATCCTGCATCCCTGGGGCAGTGATTGGATCTTCCTTCTAGAAAGTTCTGGTCATGAGGGGATTCCTTGCTTCTTTTAATCCCCCTTCCCCTGAAAGAGCATCAAGCTGGTACCGGCAGGAGCAAGTTGTGGAACAGCCTTCCCTGTGGCACCCCTGCCCCTGGAAAGGGTACCCACAGCGGGCAAGGGTGTAGGGAGAAGCTGAGACGGCAGTTAGAAACCTGAATGCTATCACCCTGTCTCCTTGAGCAGGACACAACTACACGAGTCCCCAGTTTTCTCTTTGGCAAAGCCCACAGGTGAGTTAAAATCATATGTCCTGGCCAGGCACTGTGGCACACATCTGTAATGCCAGTGGCTTGGGAGGCTGAGGCAGGAGGATTGCAAGTTCAAAGCCAGCCTCAGTAAAAAGCGAGGGGCTAAGAACTCAGTGAGACCCTGTCTCTAAATACAATACAAAATAGGGCTGGGGATGTGGCTCAGGAGTGTCTCTGAGTCCAATCCCAGGTACCCCCCACCAAAAAAATTGTGTGGCCTATAAGTTGTATTTGAGAAGAGCATTCATAGAAAATAAAGTCTTTTCAGAAGCTGTGTTTACTTTGGGGTTTGTTAAAAGAACATAAAAGGCTCTGATTGGCACTATTTAAATATGTGTTCCCGGACTGATATTTTCATTTAGGGTGAAATGAATTGGTGTACCTTATTTATGATTAACTCTGAAGGTCAGGGGAAGGGGATAATATACTGAGTTAGAAGGCAGATACATCAGATGGATCATGAGCAAAATAAAGCTTCCAGCTCTTTCTCTTACTCACTATCCCTGTCTCCATCTTGCTTGTACATTTTCAAGCATATTAAAAAAAATTCTTAATGCTTTTAAATTTAGGTTTTATAACCTCAGGGGGAAATGCATACCATTGAACCACATAATAAACAGTAAATATCAATCGCCCACCAATGAAAAGCTAATGGCCTTTGAGAACACTCTACAACAGACTCCACTTAGCAACTAATATTCTCCTGCTAATGGTCAATTCACTTTCAGCAATAAGGTCCAAAGCAAATGACCTAACAATTTTTAAAGAACAAAGAGTGCAATAAATGGGCTGCAAATCTCCCTGTTCTCTGTAAGCGCGGCTCTCATGGGTGAAATCGCAAATTGCTAATGGCCAGAATATTGGACAAATGGAGACTTTCCTCTGAGGGACCTGAGAAGGTGACAAAAGATAATGGCTTTCACAAAGAGGACTGGATGCTGGGAAAATTGAGTTCCTGCCTCTGTGGCCCAGTTTGAGCTGAGAAGGTAGCTATGATGAGAAGATTGTCGAGCCTTCTCTGCGTAGTCTGGAGGCAGCTCTCTGGTTGCTTGCTATTTGTTTTAAGGGGATATTGAAGCCAGAATCAGATATACCACTGGATCTTAAAATCCTGGATCAATTTAACAAAATCCACCAACTTTCCAGGGAGGATACATAAAAATAATCTTTTTTTTTTTTTTTGCATGTTTTTCTTTTAGGTACTTGTGATATGCCACCTGATTCCTGATGGTAAACAGCAAAAACTAACTTAATGACATGAATAGATTAATTTCTATATCAAAAGGGAAAACTAGGATAGGAAAATTAAAATATTGTAAAAAACATTATTGCAATGGAGTGAACATTTGCCTTCTCCCCAATTTCATATATTACAATTCTTACTCTCTGTGTGACATATTAGGAGGTAGGACTGTTGGGTTATTCAGTCATGAGGGTGGAGCTGTCTTGAACAAGGTCAGTGCCCTTAGGAGAGGGACACTGTAGGATACTTTCTCTCTCTCTCTTTTTTCTTTCTGCCATGTGAAATGCAGTGAGAAGACTTCAGTCTTTGCAACCCAGAGAGCATCCTCATCAGAATCTGGTCACATGGGCACCCTGATCTTGTGGTTCCAGCCTCCAAAACTGAGAAAAAATAGATCTGCTGTTTCCAAGACACTCAGTCTATGGGACTTTGTTTTAGCAGCCCAAAGACCAAGACAATTGTAGAGTTACTTGTGGATCTCACAAGTAAAGGTAAAGGAGAAAAAAAAAAGGATATTTTAAAATAAAGGATCCTCCAATATTTGACTCAAATTGTCTATTTGTCTGTTGTCCTTTACATCAAAAATTCCCTCCAAACACTTGTACCTACTGTCTTATCCCTCTCTCTTGTGCCTGCTCAGGCATTTGACCCAAAGCTCTTTCAGAATTGCTGTCATTGCACCCACTAGGCAAACTTCAGGCCTCATTTATTGACATGTGAGAAGAATTTCAACCAATCGACACAGTCTCCTTCCTGAACAGCTTTCTTCACTTGGATTTCATGATACCACATGCAGCATCAGACAAATGGCCACCAGCAACTCACACTTCCTCTTCCCTTAAGAAGAGCTCTTCTGGGTGCAGCTGCTCTCAGCTCTGCATTTTCCAGACCCTTCCCCCCACCCAAGACAAAACAATGGAATATAAGGTGAGGTGACTAGAAGTGCCTTTGTTACCCTACTCCCCATCTAGCTGCAGTTGGATGCCTAGGGTGACTTTGGAAACAGGTGACAAACCTTCCGTCAGGCCAGGTCTCTGAATGACTGGGTGGAGGAGAGCCCATCTGCTGTGTGTTAGATGAGCTTCAAAACTCCAGTGCAGCACCCCCAGAGTTCTGATAAGCATGGCCTCTTCCTGCTCAGATCAGGCCTTGAAAGGTGAGGACTTTTGATCAGGGAGGAAGATATGCCCGGAGTGTCATCTTGGTGGTTGGGGCCCACTCTGTGGCCTCATGGATCAGAGCAGGGTGAGAAGTCTGGGGACAGTTACTATGTAAGTGGGCAAACTACAAAGCGCTTATGTTCTCATCTGTTGAGAGCCACAACCAAGTCAGGATGGCGCCTGGCATTTTGCCAGAAGGAGTGGTTGAGGGGTAGCGCCAGCGAGCCATTAGGATGATGATGGTTAAGTTAAGCTGTGTATAATTATTGGGATGATGGCTGATTGCTGTAACTGGATGATGATGGATTGGGGCAGGCTGTGTATTCAGTTGTGTATATGGACCTCTGCTGTCCGGCAATAAGGCGGCTCCTGCTACCTCGGGTGCCCGCTACTTTTGAGTTCCCGTGGAGTTCTCGCGGAGTTCCCGTTGAGTTCTCGTGGGTTCTGGAATAAAGTTCGTTCCTGCTTGAATCTACAAGTGGCTCATGACCTCCCGGTTATTTGTGCCCAGCCAGACTGCGGCACTCATCCTTTGCTCCTTCTTCTTCTTTGACCCCACCTCTCATCCTTCCGTTCTCTACCCCATCCACCCTACATTCCCTTTGGCTTTCTTGAAACTTCTCTGGATGTAAGTCTTCTCTGAATCATGAAAAGCTTCTATGAAAATGTTTTCCTCCAGCGCCCAGCAGAACTTTATGAACTCTGTGATCCCTGGAAAATAGTCAATTTTTCCTGATGCCATTTTTTTCTCCAGTAAATGAGAATGATGGAACATAATACAGGGCTGTTTCCCATTCAGATAAGAATGTCCTATAAATATCAGAGTTGTTGACATTTTGGTAGAAATCTGTTGGAATTCTGTAATGAACTAAACCTCACAGTATTGTGGAACTCATTCTTATGAGCTCATTATGTGCTAAAAACTTGGTTATCTAGAATCATTGGAGAAGGGACTGTTCCAGAACTGTGCCTGGCTTCTGTGTTGAACTGGATTTTGTACATTGGGATAGAAAGTCTGTTCTTAACCCACTTGAATCAAATGTATGAAATATGATATGTCAAGAGCTTTGTAATGTTTTGAACAACCAATAAAAAAAAACTGAACAATAAAAAAAAAAGAAAGTCTGTTCTTTTCCCTGAATCTATCTCCAAGGAATTCAGAGACAGAGCTATGCTTAGGAATCCCGTGCAACTTTTTGTATCCCAATGAGGACACAGGAGGGTTTGCCCAAAGGGGGTCAAGGCTGACAGCTCTCTCTTGACCTTTGGTCTTCTACCAAACTGGTTCTACTGGGGGTCATCCCATTTATCATTTCAATGCACATTTTCCCTGATTCTTGGGTTTCTTGTGATTTCAGTCCCAGGGTTGTTATAGAGAGCCTGTCCCAGGAAGGAAAGAAACAATCTTTCCAGCACCGAGGGCCACCAGTGGCATTTATTTGGGGCTGGTCTCTGGGCCCTGAGAATCTTGCTGCTCGCAACAGGCCCATAATTAAATTCTGGAAAAACAAATACCTACTCACTGGCACAGGAAGTTGGGCTAGTTCCTCCCTCTGTCTATTCAAATGGATGACCTTAAAACTCCAGACCATAGATAAGCAAGACCACGGTTTAGGGAGAACTTTTAGAGACCAGCCAGGAAGCCCTGTGTGGTGCTGATGAACGGGGCTCTGAAGTCAGACCAGCAGCTCCACATTCCAGCTCCCACTTACTTTCTATGCCCCTTGGGCAAATCTCCTCCTCTGTAAGGTAGCAACAATGCTACTTCTCACGTCATAGGGGTGTTGTGAAGATCTCATGGGCTAATACAGTGGTCCTCCCTTATGGGTGGGGGAACATTCCAAGACCTCCCATAGATGCCTGAATCCTTAGATAGTACTGAACTATATATATATTTTATACACATGTACCTATGATAAACTTTAACCATAGCACTTTGCAGCTTGTCTTTGGCATATCCAAATTATTAGCATTCCTACTGTTATTCTTTGGGGACCTTATTAACTAAAATAAAGGTTACTTGAACACAAGCACTGTTAATTCTGACCCAATTGATCTGCTAATTGAGAGAGCTTCTAAGTGACTAACAGGTGGGTAGCATATACAGCATGGATATGCTGGACAAAGGATTGATTCATGTCCCAGGTGGGGCAGTGTGAGATTTTTGTCAGGCTACCCAGAATAGTGCACAATTGAAAACTTACGAATTATTTTTGAAATTTTTCCGTTTAATATTTTTGAGTCACAGTTGACATGAATAACTGAACCAGCAGAAGAGTGGGTAAAAGGAGTCCTGCTGTAAAGAGCTAGAACAGTTCCTGGCATTTAGTAAGAATTAGTAAGTGCTTTATTAAACATGTTTCAGAGCACTTGCCACTTGCTTTGGTAATGGGCCCCTGGTGCCTCTTAGGAATGAGGAATTAAACCTTGGCTACACACATCCTGCTTTGAAATATAACTTGTTTTATTGGTTCACCACAGTGAACCCAAGATAGTGGTCACCTCCAGTGGACCACCATTCTGTTCTTCCACATGCTGTGATCCTCCTGAACAAGAAAATGGTCTTTCCCTAGTGAGATAAGATAGGATCTAGTTTTCTTTGGGGACTTTCCCTTTCTTTCCTTTCGTCTTTCTTTCTTTCCTTCTGTCTGTCTGTCTGTCTTGTACTGGGAAGTGAGCCCAGGAGTGCTTTGCCATTAAGCTCAACCCCTAATTCCTTTATTTTCTTTTGAGACAGGATCTTGCTACATTGCTCACTCTGGCCTTGAACTTGTGATCCTCCTGCCTCAGCCTCCCAAGATGCTGGGATTATAAGTGTGCACCACCACATCTGGCTCTTTGAGAACTGTTAAGCCATTATTTCATCCACCCTCTTCGTGGTCAACTTGTGCTAAGTCCTGTCTGAACTCTGAATGCCTCCTTTTGCTGGAGGGCCTCCTGTTCTCTTCTCCTGGATCTCAAGGTAAGAAGCAGTGGTGACTAAGCTCCTGTATCTGTGAGTTTGTGTCTCATGTGCAGAAAAGAACGTGACTCAGGCTCCTCCTCTGGAGCTGGAGAATTAATGTGTAATCAGACCATCACACCATCAGCAATCCCATTTGACCTGAGGACATCTGTGACCGGGAAACAGATATCCTAAATTATACTGACTTTCTATCAACCTAATACTTTAAAGATAATATTCACTACTATGAATTTTATGTGTATCATTTCCTTTCTTTTCTTTATAGCATTTGACATATATGATACATCAGAAATATATTTTAGATTTTTGCACGTTTCTGAACATCCTATCAATGAAATCACACTGGATGTGCTTTTTGAGTCTAGCTTCTTTAACTTGATGTTCCTTCAGGTCATTAGTGTTGCCTGCAGTAGCTGTGAATTCATGTTCTTTATTATTCTGTCATGCCTTGTACTCTATTATGTTGCCATTTATCTATTCTGCTGTTGATATCTTAATTATTTCCATTGTTAGCTTGATTGCTATTAAAAATCCCATAGATATTACCTGCTCCCTTCATGTAAAAGTGTAATAATCCTTATTGTTACAAAGACTACTGAAGCTGCTAAGTGACTTTCTTTACATCTCTTCATGTGGGCTTCACAACACCTCAGGATGATGGTTCTTCTTTCCAAGGATGAGAAAAACTGGCAAAAGCTTTGCTCTTACCCTAACCATCATTTCTCTTAGCATGCTGGGTAAATGACAAATTCATAACTTTTCTTGTGTACTTCATAGGGCAAATATTTCAAGACAATCAAGTTGCTTGAATTTCATGGAGGGAAAGTCCCAGTAAATAGGATGAGATGCATGACTCTTCTGGCCATGTACAGGAGGCAGTGGCACCAGCCACCATACATTCAGGAAAAGAGAAATCAGCTAACATTGTAACAAGTTGCTAAAGCTGAGGATGGACTATTACAACCTTATAGAACCCTTGAGCACTCAGACAGAAGGAAATTGTCACTCACAGGTGCTTCTCCATGGGCCTCTGCCAGGTGCTTAGGATAAACATTGGGGCTAGGACAGGAGATCAGAAAGAGGCCTCCTAGTGGTGCAGGCCCACAGAGAGGTTTGGCTAACACTATGGGGAAGGGGGAAACCCACTTTTCTCCTTGGACCCTTCATGCACACAGCAAAAGTTTTAAGCCACTGGGGAAAGGTCAGCCTACCTTCCCCTCCAAGATGTCACTAAACATTGGCTGTTTCTGGGGAAAATATAGACGTCGGAGGGCCTCCTCTACCCATGAAAGAAGAATGGAAAAGAAGTCTGGATCCAGGGCCCTATGCCAGTGTTTCAGTTAACTTTTGCATTGCTGGGACCAAAATACCTGACAAGAACAACTTAGAGGAGGGAAAATTCATTTGGGGCCCACAGTTTCAAAGGTCTCAGTTCATACATAACTGACTCCATTGGTCTGTCCCCAAGGTGAGGCAGCACATCGTGGGGGAAGGGCCCAGCAGAGGAAAGCTGCCCAGCTGGTGGTGAAGTCAGGAAGCAGAGGGGGCAGGGAAGGGGCCTCAGGGCAGATGCACCCTTCCAGGGCACACGCCCAGTGACCCACCTCCTCCAGACACGTCCCACCTGTCTACACAATTACTCCATCTAAACTAGGACGCACTGATTAGGTTGCAGCAGCTGTCACAATCCAATCATTTTATATTCCTGCTTTAATACATGAGCTTTTGGGGGAACACCTCATATCCAAACCTTAACAACCAGTATCTTTAGATGTCCTCTATCACCGGGGAAAGAGAAGAAAACTCTCTCCTTCATCAGTTTCTTCTGAGAGATCCAAGGCAGAAATTCAAAGCTGGAAGTGGCCCAGCCACAGAGCCAACCTAGAGATGTTGAGGCTAGACAGGGCAACAGAGAACCCTCTGAGACCCCTCTCTGAGCCTGACAAGGTGCACCCTGCAGTAACAGTCCACCCTAGGGAAAGTGCAAGCACACAGAGAAAGACCTTCCTTGTGACTCGGTGGGCAGAGATAGCCAAAAGCCAAGGGTTGGATAGGAGTAGCCCTCACCCCACACCTGAAGTAAATGGCAAAGCTACATGAATTTGAGGCTGGTGGTTCACCGAAAGAAACCAGAGCCATGGCAAAAACCAAACCCACTCAGCTCCTGACTCATCTTCTCCAAACTCATGACTATTGAGAGTTGTGCCTATTTCAGACATAAACATTATTGCCTCCAGGTTTACTGTCCTATTATTATTAGTGTTTACTGTGATGTCATGTGTTTAGTAAAAAATTATGAGATTAACCACAACAACAAAAAAGCAAGCATGCAAGCAAAACCCCAAGAGACAAAGCAGTCAACAGAACCTAAGAATCATAAAGCAGCCAGTGTTCAAAATTATCAGATAAGAAATTCAAAATGACTGAGATTAATAGGTTAAAATATCTAATATCAAAGATGGACATCAGGCACATTGTATCCAAACCTGTGAAAACCAAAGGTAGTCAGGATAATGGGAAGGCAGCCAAAGAAAAGACACCTTACTCTCTGTGTCTTTAACTCCTAGAAGGACAGAGATAAGAATAACAGCAGCTTTCTTGCCAGAAAGCACCCAAATCATCTTTAATAAAAGATGCAAACATCTCTAAAGTACTGGGAGAAGAAACTAGGAACCCAGCATGCTATACCTACTGACAATGTCTCTTAAAAGATGAAGGAGAAATAGAGTTTCATGCAAGTGCAAGCTGACAGTTCATTGCTGGGAGACTTACTTCTACAAGAACATCAAAGAACAGACCCAGGGCAGAAAGAATGTGGTAGGGAGAAAAGTGGATAACAAGAAGAAATGAAGAGGAACAGAACCGCTGGCAATGAAAGTCCACATCAAAGACACATTCTCTCTCTGTTTTTTTTATGGTTCTGAAGAAGAACCAACTCTCTACAGCAAAGCAGTAGTAATTGTGATTTATAATAAATGAAAAAGTAAAATATACATTGATCGCAGCAGAAAGGAATAGGAGGGATGTTTTAGAAGCACAGTTTTGTAAGGTAGACGTGGTCAGGAATATGGTTGGCATTTTTGCCAATTGAGGGGATGTGACTTGTTAATGTAAAAGGTTTAAATGAAGAACAGAACCTTTAATTGAGTCTGCACTCTAGAATCCTTCTAGAAGTTACATTTACCTGTACTATCAGGCAGTGATTCATTTTTATTTTTCTTCATATAGTACATTTGTTTTTCCAAAAGAAACTACTAGATAACAATTTCCCTATTGTTTTGTGGACACTCCTTTGTTATGATTCAGGTTCAATATGTATGTGATCCATCACTGAACTTTCTATGGTATCCCATAGATCTACATGTTTATTCTTTTAGCAACATCATTAAAAATTGGTAGGCTGTCAGAAAACTAGGAATAGAAAGAAGTTTGTTCTTTCTAACTTGATAAAGGTAATTTATAAAACATATGTAGAAAATACCAGAATTAATGGAGAGCCCTCCTCAGACACATTTCTTTTGAAATGTGAGGATGTGAGGAACAAGATGAGGATGTCCACTACTACTGGTGTTATTTAAGATAGTGTTGGAGGCTCTGATCAATTCCATAAGGTAAGAAAGCGAAATCAAGAACATATTAGAAAGAAGAGATGAAACTTCCAATATATGCATTAATATGATTATCTACAGAGAAAAGCAAAGAACAGTACAAAATTATGAGAAATAATAAGAGTTAAACATGGTTGCCGGACCCAAGGTCAACCCCCAAAATTGTTAGCACTTTTCTGCTTGGCAGAAAATATAATTCTACCAATATAATTTCTACCAACCAGAAAATATAATTTTGAAAAGAGACCATTTATTAAGAGCAACAAAACTAGAAAATACCAGGAACTGAACAAGAATATGTTAAGATTTCTCTGAACAAAAATTTTAAATGCTGATAAATGACATTAAAGCTGATCTGAATAAATGTTAGGACATTTTGTTTTAAATGGGATAACCCCGTATAAGTACATCAATGGAATATCAGCTAAAATTCCAGTTTTGATATTTTGAAGACCTAGAAAATTTGGCTCTAAAACATACAGAAGAATAAAAGTTCATACAGAACCTGCTCTAAAGCTATCATTATTTCAAAACAAAAAGTTTCTTTTAAAGTCAATGCGTAGTTATGTTGATCTTAAAGAAGATGGTTAAGAGTCACCTGCGCTGCCAGACATATGTACTTATTTTTGTTACAAAGGAGCAAATTGCTACAGCATATAAATTGATGTCAGCTGGACCTCAGAGGTGGGCTGGATATTCAATAGGGAAAAGCAGGTACCCGTTGCTCCCCATGAGAGGTAGGACATTCAGCATGTGTTCAATGCCAATGAAAGATTTTCAGCTTCCTGTAACATGAACTGACCTTACCCATGCATCTATAAGAGAGTGCACTTAGGTCAGCTAATAGTTCTCAACAACTACACAACACATAGAGCTTTTTCCGGGAAATATTGTGAGAACTGTTTTTATAGGTAATGCTAATCATTGCTATGAATTTTTTTGTGATGATTGCTGACTTGTCTAGTGTAATTTTTATCTCTTTTATTTCCTTCACCCGTGACTGCAAGTTTGAGAATCCTGTTAAACATCTGCATAGTGATTCCAGGTTGACAAGTAGATGTGCCTGGGGCTTGCCAGAAAGGGAACTGTGAGTTTGACAGCAAATCAGTTATACATCTGTGTCCCCAGGGCTGAGAGAGATCACACAGGAGAGACGTGCAGATACAGAGAAGGACAGAGGTGAAGACAAAAGTCTTTAGGAACACTGATATTTAGAAGTTAGAGTGCTGAGGAGGAGTCGGCCCAGGAGGAGAGGCCAGTGTGGTAGAGCAGAGTCAGAGCCTCAGGTGTTTTAAGAATGGAGGGGAATTCAACTGTGTAGTTGCTGCTGAAAGATCTGCTCAGGTGTAGGGTGGGAAATGACCTTGGCATGAATCACCATTTGACAAGAGGATGACCTTGAGAAGTGCCATTTCAGCAGAATGATAGACATTGGGAAAGCCCGATGGGAATGGATTCAAGAGCCAATCAGAGGTGGGAAAGGAAAAGATGAGGGGGCGGGGAGAAGCTTTAGTACTAAGAGGGAATTTTTTAAAAAGAGGTGTATGATTCGATCAAGCTAGCCTGCCAGTGGGAATGATCTGGTGGAGTAACAAATCAATGTGGCATAAGAGAAGGGGATCCTTGTAAGAACAGAGTCCCTGAGAGAAGGAAGGGACTGAAACTGGTTATGGATTGGGTCTGGAATGTTCCCTGAAGGCTCACATGTTGAGGGCTTATTTCCCAATGCAGCAGCTTTCAGAGATAGGGATTTGGGGGAGCCACTGGATCATGAGTGCTCTGCCCCCATCAGCAGCTTATTCCATGGAGGGATTCATAGCTGAATGGATTATTGGAAGGTGACAAAAGCTGTACAAGGTGGGACCATTGGAGGGAATGGGTCCTTGGAGGAGTGCCCTTGGGGACTCTATGTTTATCTTTGGTCCCTTCCTCTGTTTCCCAGCTGCACCACACACTTCCACCCTGTGTTCTGCCTTGCTTCAGATCCAAGGCAATGGGGACACTGGCCGTGGACTGAAACCTCTGAAACTGTGAGCCAAAGATAAATCTTTCTTTCTTGAAGTTGTTTTTCTCAGGCATTTTGATCACAGTGACAAAAAAGCTGAGTAACACAAAATCCAAAGCAAAAGTGGAAGGTGTCTTCCCTCTTCTCCAATAGGAGGGACGGTGAAGCAGGCAGACAAACAGGGAAGTTGACAGACTTTGTGGTAGAGAAGGAATGGCTGTTTTCTGCCTGTGTCCACCTTTCTATGAAGTCTTGGGCAACACCATTAGCTGAGACAGGTAGAGGTGATGTGAGAAGAGAGGAGAAAGTGTGGAATAACCATCACAGAAAGCAAGGAAGAGAATGTTCTAGTGAGTTGTAAGAGTATTGACAGGCATTCGTAGGTGCCACATGAGAGTTCCAGTCATAATTTTGAAGCAAATCAAGTCAAATTGGTGGTAGAATTATTTATTAAAAAGTATTCACCTATTTAGGGTATAGGAGTAGAGTCAGGAATAATTGGGTAGGTCTGGGTTTGGTGTTCCTACATGTATCAGGATTTTTTTTTTATTGCAAGTAACAGAAAACCTTTCACAAGTCACTAAGAAAATAAATTATTTAACTTCAAGAGAAGTTCAGAGAGAGGTCAGACTCCAGGATTGGTTGATCCAGTGGCCCCATAAGTTCACAAAGGACTCAGATTCTTTCTCTCTCCACTCTGCTGTCCACATGATCAGCTTCTTCTCATGGCTTGCACCTCTGCTGTGGCATAGCTGTGAGTGCCAATTAGGTGTATCTACTTCCTTATTTATGTGAGGCAAGCAAGAAAGAAAATCTTTTCCTAACCCGGGACTAGAAGTTTCTTCCTTCAGAGCTCAGTCATAACCACAGGAATGCCATGGGCTTAATTGTTAGCTTTAATCAGGCCTTCTGCATCAGTCCTTGGTGAGTGCCTAGCTGATGAGGATGGATTTAAACCAGTGGCTCTCAAAGTATAATCTTTTGGACCAGCGGCATCAGTAACACCTGGAAACTTGCTAAAAAGCAAATTTTTGAGCCTCATCCCAAACCTAGTGTATCAGAAGTTCTGGTGTTGAAATACTGCCACCAAATTTTAACAAGCCCAATAGACAATTCTGATGCAGCAAAAGTTGAAGGTCACTGTCTTAGGAAAAGATGGTGAACACTCTGAACTGAATGAGGTTCATCGGGGAAGGAGGATATGGGAATTGGTAGCTACTAGTGTCTCCTGGATCAGGTGAGCAGCTCAGAGTAGGAGAGGTTCTGAAGAGTTAAAGGCGTTTGCAATGAAGACATTCTAGGGCTGGGTCCTGAAGCAAGGATTATAAGGGAAATGAAGTCACAGAAGAATTATGGATGGTGGAAGAGTGCTGGGGTTAGTAGATCCTGGCAATAAAGGTGGAGAGTTAAAATGAGCCAGCAGAATGAAAGGAGCTATGGTCACGAGAATGTACTCACAGGTCTCCAACAACACGAAGCAGGACTGACCAAGGGCCTATGTTTACACCAAACCACAGTGAATGTATGAAGGTCATGAAAGCTCACAGGCACGTCCTCATTAGATGGTTGACTTTGTCCCCTGACTGTGACGAACCTTGCTTAGACTGGCAGGGCTTTCTAAAACTCTTCCACCCAACTTCTTTACCATTTCCTTTACTCACAATAGCTCTCCCAGATTTACCCAACTTCCTCCCTAATGTCTTTTCACACAGACACTTCCCCTGTTTAAATCCTTGGCATCTGCTTCTTGAAGGATGTACCCTGACAAAATGTTCTCAACTGGAGTTTGAAAGTCGGATTCAGTACCAGGTTCTTTGCTATGCCTGGTGCTAGGGTAGCCAATGCTAAGTCAAGATGCATCACTGATCTTTGCAGGACGGCAGAGTAAGAAAACCTGGAGTATTGGCCTGGACATCCTTAGGGGTGGTAGAAGATGATGCTGTTGGTAAGATAGATATCTTGCCCCTGAAAACACACCAATCACTTTAACAAAAGGCCTGGTGTTCAACGGCCAGCCTCTTAGAGTCTTCCCTGCAAACACCTAGATAGTTGTGGCTCACCACCATGCTAATGGGTGTCCAGGGGATGTTGTTGCCTCCCCCAAGCATCGTAAGACTATTTCTACCATTTTTCTTTTTCTGTGGCCATTTGCACAAAAAGATATGATTTTGTGGGCATAGAGAAGACAAGTAAATATTTTATGAGGGTTTGACTTTAATGTCAAAAATGTCCTTGTTTTCTGTCTGCCTTTCTCTAACATGTCCTCTGGTGGCTGTCAGCCTGCTTTGAGTGGTTCTGCCCCTGCTGACCTCACCAGGTGGCTGTGAGGGATCTTGAGCCAATGCACATGACAGTCTTTGAAAATAGCAAGCTGTGTGCCAGGAGCGTGCTTTCCACACTCCCCTCACCTCTGACCACAAGGAAAGGAGCAAGCTCTGCTCTCTTGAGCTTCTTTTGAATATTTATGCAGGAATCTGGAGTCCAAGAATGGATTTTAGTGAGATTGAATCTCCTAGAATTGTGTGTGTGTTTCAAGTAGGTTCATGACATTTTAGAAGCATAGAAAGGAACTGGGACAGAGTTTTCATGATTTCTTGAGTCTGTGACTTCCAGAAATATTGAGCCAGTCACTTCTTTTTAAGAAAAAAAGATACTCAAAGCAAATCTTATAGGATAAGAGTCTGGGTTGTGAAATTCTGCCTGTAGAGTTTATCTGTGGCTGTAGTTCTTCACTTTAGGTTAGATGGCAGACTCCTTTGGCTTTGCAGAAACCTAAGAAATATTTTAGAACTGTGAGATAAGGTGAAAGGAGGATATAGGGAACAAATGGAAATTAACAGTGCTCCTTAATAAATCATATGTTCTAAGATAACTTTTACCTTTATAGAACATTGTCTCGAGAAACAGAGAACACACACCAAAAAAGCACCTTCATTTCCATTTTTCTTTTGTACTTTTTTCTTCCCTTCCTTTTTTCCTTTCTTGACAGTTATCTTAATCCTAGATGTTTTCAAATTAACAGGTGAACATTTTCATTAGAATTATAGTTATAATATGGAAAATACACAACAGACTCAATTGTGTTACAAAAATGCCAAACAGAGGGCTGGGGATATAGCTCCGTTGGTAAAGTGCTTGCCTCCTACGTACAAAGCCCTGGGTTCGACCCCCAGCATCACCAAAAAAGGAAACAAAAATGCTACACACAGAAGGCAAAGTTTCCAAAGCCTGTTCGTCTGACCTTTCCCCCGAGTCAACACTAGAGGGCGCGACACACCACGGAGCGGCTCTGTCCCCACCAGAACCCGCTGTTCTAATGGTTGGCTGTGTTGCGGGCATTTTGCATGATAGGCAGAGAGAGATCAGCAAAAAACATGAAAGGAAAGGACCTTCTTTATTTGTATACTTGTCATGGAGTCCTGAGAAGACTTTCCCAGGTATGTGTTCAGGTTGGGGAGCTTAGGGGACGGGGGGGGGGGCTTCCATCAAGTACCTTTTCTATAATAAAAGCCTTGATAGGTGACTAAGCTGGTAGAGGAGTAGATGTGCTAATTGGCAGACGTGCAGAGGTATGTATGAGCTCTATTATGATCACCTGTGATGGGAAAATGGTGAAATAGCTGAAGACAGACATCAGGTTCATTTAGTTATTTTTATTCGTGATTTTCAATCACTAGCTCTTCACTACCTTCTGAATGGCTGCAATGGAAGTACAGTCACACAGGCATCCCTGTGAATGGGAGGGAGGTCCTCAGAGGCAGTCTTCAAGGTCCGCTTTTAGTTTAGCTTTTTTGAGGTGCCAGGGATTCAACGCAAGGCCTCAGACATGCTGGACAAGCACTTTACCACTGAGCCCCATTCTCAGTCCTTGGTTTCAGTTTTTAAACTGTGGTGAAATAAACTTAAAATGAAATTTACTGTTTTAACCATTTTAAGTGGATAGCTCAGTGATATTAAGTACATACACACCTTGGGCAGCCATCACCAGAATCTATTCATCTCCAAAATTTTTCATTCTCCCAACCAAATCCCTACACCAATTAACAATGATTCCCCAAGCCATGCACCCCTCGCCCCAGCCACTGGTAACCTCTGGTCTACTTTCTGGTCTATTTTCTGTCTCTACAATTTTGACTACTGTATGTACCCATATAAATGGGGTCATGCAATATTTATCCTCTTGTACCTGACTGATTTCATCTAACTTAGTGTCCTCAAGGTTCATCAGTATGTCAGAATTCATTACTTTTAAAAAAAAAAAAATTATAGTTGTAGGTGGACAGCCTGCCTTTATTTTATTTATTTATTTTATGTGGTTCTAAGAATCCAACCTAGTGCCTCACACACGCTAGGCAAGTGCTCTGTCACTGAGCTGCAGCCCCAGCCCCAGAATTTCATTCCTTTGAAAATAACATTTCACTATATGTATATATATATAACATTTTTATTCATTCATCCTTTGATGGACATTTGAGTTGTTTCTACCTTTTGCCAATTGTAAATAATACCACTGTGAATATTAGTGAGCAAATATATATTTAAGTCCCTGCTTTCAATCCTTTTAAGCATAGTCTCCAAAGGATATCATATTGTAATTCTATAATTTTTTTTGAGAAACTGCCATACTGTTTTCCACAGTAGCCATACAATTTTGTTGTGCAGCAAGGCATAGTTCCAATTTTTCTACCTCATTGCCAGCCTTGTTGTTTCCTATTTTAATAGCCACCCTGATGTGTATGAAGTAGCATATTATCATGGTTTTGACAGTTGCTTTTTTTTTTTTTTTACTAGTCTTGTTCAACAGTTTTATGAATGATTTAGAAACAAGGTTGCTCATCTGATTTCTTGATCAAAGGAAGGTGGAGGGCATAGCCAAAGTGTTGTATGACACAATTGGGAACCAAAATAAAGTTGATTATTTACACAGGTGTTGACAAACTACAGCCTGTAGGTGAATCTGGCCCACTTCCTGTTTTGGTAAATAAAGTTTTATTAGAATACAGCTGCACTCATTTGTTTATGGACATCTATGGCTGCTTTGAACTGTAATGGAAGGACTGATTACTGGTGACAAAGACCATGTGGCCTGCAAAGCCTAAAGTGTTTACTATTTGGCCCTTTTCAGAAGTAGTTTCCTGACTTCCAGGTTATAGAAAAAGGACAGTTACACCCCCTGCCAGAAAAATGAGCAATATAAATAAGTATAAAACATTTGCATTTGAATACTTTAAAAAAAAAAAAACCAAGGTACAAGAGGGAAGAGAGGACCCATGTTTTTTCACTATGTAAAATAATTTTTTTAATATTTATTTCTCAGTTTTCGGTGGACACAACATCTTTATTTTATTTTTATGTGGTGCTGAGGATCGAACCCAGCGCCCTGCGCATGCCAGGTGAGCGTGTTACCGCTTGAGCCACATCCCCAGCCCCTAAAATAATTTTTTTTAGTAGTAGACTCAACACAATTCAACACCATGGTGAATGAAACTGGCAAAAATTGATTGGAATACAAGACCACATTAAGAGGAATAAGCATCCAGAACAATGGTTCCAACTTTGGCTACACATTGGAATCACCTGGAAGCTTAAAGATAATGGTGTCAAATTCTCGGGGAATCTATAAATGGTGCAGAGTGGGGGCTGGACATCAGGGACCCCAGTGACTGGCAAGGGCAGCTGTGACATTCCTCTTCCACTGAGAGCAGGCCAAGTGTGCTTTTACAAAGTAACAATAAAAGCTGCTAATTGCTCCTCCTTGTTCCCAGCTCTTCCCCTGGGGCCTGAAACACGAGAGTTTGACCCATCTGTATGGCACAGGTCTCCCTGCTGAATGCTTCATTCCATGTGTTCCACTTTAAGGACCACGGGGACAAGTTGGTTCCATTCAAGCAGGAGGAGTTGGAGCTGCTAAGGAACAAGAATTCATTTTGATAAGAGGAATGATTAGAGAAAGGACAAAGTTGAAGACTCTGGAGAGACAGTAGGAAGTTTATATCTAGTACTCAGCAGGGAGACTGTCCCATACAGATGGGTCAAACTCTCTCCTGTGGCTGGCCCCAAGGTGAAGAGCTGGGAACAGGGAGGAGAATCAGCAGCTTTTATTGTTACTTTTTAAAAGCAGACCTATCCCAAGAGAGACATTGCTGAGGGCAGCACTGGGTCCTCCCACCCACCAGATCCCTGATCCGGGGGCTGATAGAGAGCAGATCTGGGGTAGGAAGGGGAATAGTAGCCATCATGATAGCCCAGTCCTACAGCATGCTTTCCAGGATGGTGCTAAGGCACTGCATGATCTTACTGAGTCCACACCTTCCCCCCGGGGTGGGGACTGTCCTTTTCCAGTTTGTCTTTGAGACACACCATTCCTCGAGTTGAAGGAGCCCAGGCTGGAAGATGTCCATCACGCCGCTTATGGGAATGATGGGTAAATAACTAGAAATGTGAGCCTGTCTTGGCAATAGAGAGAGAGCACGTAAAACAGACTGTCCAGGACCAACCTATGCAGATGACAGGTGCGGTCAGAAACAGCCACCTTAGAAAGCTTTATCCTAGAATCCAGAATTCCAGGGCTCCAGGACTAGAGCAAGGGGGGCTCTAGTCTACACCCCTCCCCCAATTTACAGATGAGAAAACAGAGGCCCCAAGAGGATCTGGAGACCTGCCCTAGATCACATATTTAATATCCAGAGAACAGCACTCTACCTCTGGCTGCCGTAATCAAATAGTTCTTCCCTTGCTCAAAATATTTTTGAGGTGCGGTTCATCTCAGGGAATTGCTCCCCGAGCCAATTGGCAAACACAAGAGAGAATCGATCCCTTTGCTTTCTTTATACATTTTGACATTCATTCAAAACAGCATGACGGAGCCTCTGCGCCCACCTCGAGCTCCAGACTCCACTCTGAATGACTCATGACTGTGCAAGAACTAAAACCAGTCCTCAGAGAACGTGTCTCACTACCACTGAGGGGTTCACAAAATATGATCTTTTGCTCACGCATTGCTTTAAAAGTAACTTCCAAAGTTACATTGAGCAATGTCAGAACCCCTGACATAGGCATAGCCATCCAGGGAAACCCTGTGGGGGGAGTCCAGCTGTCCCAGATGGCTGCTTTCTGGTCCATTTTCCACAAATAGCCACTGAAGGGCTTTTGCACTAGCTGCCACCCAGGGAGAGGGAGGAGGCTGCTGAGCTGGGCTGACAGTCTAGCTGCCAACCCTGCCCTCGCCATCCACCCCAGCCCTCCCATCTAGGTGGTCAGCAAGGGAATGTGAGTAGAAGGATGTGTGTGGTTTGGGAAGTGATAGGAGGAATGTGTGCTGTCTGCTCTTGCCCATTTCCTGTCAGGAGCTAAATACAATTGACTCCCATTCCCCTAGGGAGAGGGGAGTCTCAAGAGGGAAAAAGAATCTGGGTCAGAGTGCATTTCCCCTCTATGCTGTAGCTTGTATCAGTAATGTTCCCCCAAGGCTCGGTGTTGAAGGCTGGTTCTTACCTTGGCACTATTGGAAGGTGATAGAACCTTTAAAAGGCGGCACTTAGTGGGGCCCCCAGAACCTTTAAAAGGCGGCCCCCCCAGTCACTGTGAGATAAACAGACCTCCTCTACTACACATTCCCGCCATGATGTACTGTGTTACCACAGGTCAAGCAATCATAGACTGAAACCTCTGAAACCATGAGCCAAAATAAACCCTTTCTCCCTATAAGTTGATTATCTCAGGTATTTTGTCACAGTGACAGAAAATTGACAAACTTCACTTGAATAGAAACTAGATTTTTTTCTTTTAGCTTTAGAACTGTGAAGATTCACAGCAATTACTACAACCCTAAAACAGCTGCCAAGTCAGATTTCACCAAACTATAAACATAAACACAGAGCCTATCACAGTGTCCGATGTGCTATGGGCACTCAATAAACGGATGTTAGGTAAAAGAATAAATGAGTCTAAAGTATGTGACTAATGGGATACTTAGTCAAAAGGAAGTTAAAGACTGTTAATAAATGACTTTTTAGAGTGGGGAGGGTGTTTGTACTACATGATGGGCACTGTTTTTTCAGTGCATTCAGGAATAAATGGGGGGAAATGGGTTGTAATGGCTACAGAGAACATCACGCCACCTGGGAATGGGTTTCTGAATCGAATGAAGTCCCCTTGCTGTGTGGAGAGGTCTGCAGACAGACTCAGGTGCCTCTCCTGTTGGGTGGGTGGAGGTTCTAGGCTGCTGATAGGCGTCCACATGGCACGGCCTCTGCCCTGACACGCTGCCTCTCAGAAGCTGGAGGTGGCACTACAGCACCCAGACTCTTCTCCCTTTCACAGATGAGAAGGTGGAAGCCTAGGGAAGTGGGAAACCCACCCAAGGTCCCTGGATTGTCCTCAACCCACAGTCCAGGCAGGATAGTGAGGTTTAAGTGTGGACAATGGATGATTCAAACAGTCTACAGCATGGAGTTGTCAGGAAGATGAAATGAGTTAACATATTTAAAGTGTTTGCTATGGGACCTGGCCCATAGTAAGTACCAGAAGATGGTGACTGTCGTTGTTAGGGAATTCGGATCCCTCATTTCTTGTATCAGAGCTCTTTGCCTCCAGAACAAAGACACTAAACACTACAGGAAATGGAGAACCATCATGAATCAGAGGAGGCCAGAGGTTCCCGCACCAGATCCTTAGAATACACAGCCTGGGAAACTAAGACTCTGTTGTAAAGTGTGAATTGCTGTTTGGCACAGGTGCTGTTGTGCACTGGGAGAGTGGAGAGTTCCGGCCTTATTCATGTCTCAGGAATGCTGTCAGAATCCCAGGGCACCATTGTTCTTCATCGCATAAAGAGAAAGAAAAAGGGGGAGTGTAAAATTCATCCTGAAAGGGAGAGGATGGGTGAGGAGAAGCCGCCCAGGAAGGAACCCGCCTGAATACTGCTCTTCTCGGGTAGGATCAGATGACATTAAGTTGTGGATTTAATATCACAAAGAGGTTTGTCAGACTCTCGGGGCTCTAAGGTGCCAGACTTCTATAGGTTAGAATCTGTCAGGGCTTCCTTGAACAAAGTGTATACATCCTGTCTTGAAGTTCCCCTGGCCTAACCTTCATTCCAGGGCGGAATTCCTTAATATACCCGTGGCAGATGGTCCACCGGCTTCTGCGTGGCCGCTCCCGTGCTGGGAGGCTCAGGGCCCAGAGGCCGCCCACACGTTGCCGGGCAGCTTTGACTATTAACAGAATCCTTGCCTCGAGTGAGCCAAATTCTGCCTCCTGGAATGTTGGCCCTTGTTCCTACATTTATCTTCTGGTGTGAAGCAGAATAAATCTCCTCGCTTTCTCCTTTTGGATGGACCGTGGGGAGAGGTGGTGGGAGGGCCTTGGGGTAGAATGCTGGCCCTGGCATTTTTCATCTCTTTGATTCACTTCTTTTTAAAGAGGGGTGTTGAAGTCTCCTCAGAGTCTCGTGAAAGTTAAGATAAATAAGCAGAACGCAGCAGCATGGAGGGTAGAGTGTGGAGCTATTTACCCAACAGAAGATGGTTAGGATTATCACTAATGGCCTTTAGCTCTTGGTACTCCTGAGGTCTTCTCTTGGGGATCTATCCTCATTTCCTCCAGCCATCCCCACGTGGTCTGGTGACCAGCCCTGTTCTGGTTGCCTCCCTGGGAACCCTGCCTCAAAGCTTCCATTCTCCCTCAATTTGCCCTATTATTGGTCCTTGTCCCAGGGAGACCTACAAAGAAGAGAGACTCAAGCAAGAATGAGTGCCGCTGGATCTGGAAGTAGGAATGAAAGGATTTTAAGTCAGGGGCTGGACCACTCTGGTAGGAAGGAGGCCTTGAGGGTGCCCCAGAGCCCAGAGATGACCACTTCAGGGTTGGGCCTATGGCGGGAAAGCTAGCCCAGGAAAGTTTTAAGCTTTGCTTCCAGAATGTTTGTGCCATCTCCAAGGAGCAAGAAGTCAGCCAGGATCCAGGAAGATGTTCTTTCCACAAATAAGAAACGATGACATTGGAAGTTCCCTCCTTCATCTGTGTCCCTTGGGGGCCCTGAGCTCAGATGATGGGTTGCAAGAGGCAGCCTCTTGCTAAATCAGATTTATTTACCACCCCTGATCTGGGCACCATAGAGTCGGGAAGACAGTCTGACCCTGCGACCCCTTTTTGCAGCCACATATACTGATGATATTACTCCTTTACTGAGCTTGGAATCAGCTAAAAGCTTCAGATTTTATTTATTTATTTTTTGGTGTATGTGTGCGTGTGGGAACCGCTTTGAAGCAAGTTTTTTTTTTCTTTTTTTCATCTTGAACACAGATAGCTAACCCTGGAAATCAAATGGGAACATTCATTTTAAAAAACTAGCACAGCGCCTAGACATGGTAAGCACTAAAGGAAAAAATAGGTATTTTATTAGTTATCTTAACTGTATCATCCTTGTGAAGTGTGACTGTACTGGCTTCAGCAATCTAGTTCATTGAGGCGATTTTGACTGTTAATTCTGTGTTATGTTCTCTCTCTCTCTCTCTCTCTCTCTCTCTCTCTCTCTCTCTCTCACACACACACACACACACACACACACACCAAAAACAAAAACAAAACAACTCCCAGCCTCAAGGACGGTACCTGTTTGGCCAGTGTGTTTTCTGAGTCAATCCCAGGAAGTGACATAATGCTTGAAGCTGAGTGCGCCAGTGGAAGGCACCTACCACTCCACTTCCCTCTTTTCTTCCAGAAATATATTCTCACCAATGTCCAAAAAAGTTTATGAAGAGAATTTTTTTCTGCTGCATTTAGCACTGTCCTTCTATTATTCAAATTTGAAATATAAACGTCTGTGGAAGAACTACATATTAACCCTCTAGAAACTTAGACTGAATTAGTTGATGATAAGCATGAGTATTCTGGGCTGAGGAAAGAAGGGGGAAATAAAAGGAGACTGTGACATTAAACATATGATTATCATAGTATATGTATTTCCTGGGTGCAGTGGCTTGTGCCTGTAATCTCAGTGACTGTGGAGGCTGAGGCAGGAAGATCGCAAGTTTGATGTCAGCCTCAGCAACTTAGTGAGACGCTGTCTCAAAATATTTTTTTTTTTTTAATGGCTGAGAGTATATCTTAGTAGTAGAGCACCACTGGGTTCAATCCCCAGTATGACAAAATAAATAAATAGTGCTAGGTGCATCTTTTCTAATATTTGGTCTTCAATTCTGATTCTAATGCAGAGCTCAAATTCCTTGGGATTTCCTCGGTGGCAGGAAGAAATCTTTTGTTCCATTGAGGTGACTCTTGGGGGTCCTGAAAGGGAACTGGTCACCAGAAAGACCATGTCATGATTTGAAGTTTATGGTTCTCAGCCTCACTCCTCCGCCATCCTCTGGGGAGGAACCAGGGACTGGAGACCATGCCCATGTGAGGAAGCTCCCATTGAGATCCCTGACCAGGCGCTCCTAGGGTTCCCCAGTTGCTGAACCCACAGAGGTGCTGGGAGGGTGGTGTGCACCTGGGAAGGACACCAGGGCTCCGTGCCCTCCTCCCTCCATGTGGTCCTATGCATCTCCTCCAGGTGGCTACTGCTGAGCTAGTTGTATCCATTTGTAATGAACTGGAATACTTTGCAGGTAAGGTATTCCCAGGGTTCTGTGAGCCATTCTAGCAAATTGCCAAGCCTGAGGAGGGGATCATGGAACCATTGATTTGTAGTTGGTGGGTCAGAAGCACAGGCAACAACCTGGATTTGGGATTGGCATTGGAAGTGTGTGGAGGGGGCATTTTGCGGGACACTTAACCTGTGGGGTCAGCATTAATTTCGTGTAGGACAGCTAATTGGATTATAGGACATCCCATGCGTGTCCAGAGTACTGGAGCATTGCTTGGTGTGGCAAAATTCCCAGGTAAGAGTGCCAGAAGTGAAGAGCTCAGGAAGCACAGGGTGTTGTGAGGGGTGAGAAAGGAAAGACAGTGAGTTTTTTCCTATTCAGAAGTTGTGAGGAGAACAACCTGTGAAGAAAGGGTAAACAGACACACAGGCCTCATTGACATCCCACTCTTGTCTTAGGACGATGTTTTTGTGAAGCTTCACAGTGTCATGGGTTGAAGGGTGACCCCCTTAAGGATGTATCTACATCCTAATCCCCAGAAGCTGGGGTTGTGACTTTATTTGGAATAATGTTGTTTGCAGATTAAGAATTCTGAGATGGGATCATTCTGGATTAGCCAGGTGGGTTGTGAATCCAATGACAGGCATCCTTATAAGAGAAAAGCAGAGGTGACTTAAAAAAGAGAAGAGGAGCCCTGTGGAGAGGGAGGCAGAGAAAGGCCTCCAAGACAGCCAAGGATGCCGGGAGCCAGCCACCAGAAGCTGGCCAGGAAGGATTGTCGTGAGAGCCTTCAGAAGACCCACACTCTTGCTGACACCTGGATTTAGGACTCCTGGCCTCCACAACTCTGGAAATAACAAAATTTCTTTTGTTATAAGTCACCAAGTTTGTGATAATTTGTTATAGCAGCCACAGAAACTAATGAGGTCTTTTGCTCCCCCCGGGGTTGTCTTCTGAGTAGGAAAGCCCTTCCCAGGAGAAGCAACCGCCTTCAGCTTCCTGGCTGTGTCAGAGCCACGAGGAAACAGGAGGTGAGGCCTGGTAGGCAGTGAAAACACTCAGAGAGGTGATTAAGGAATTAACCTGTCACCAGTCAGATGATAACACCTTGGTGAGCAGGAAGCGTCAGAATTCATAACTGTCAAGGAGAAGTGACAGGCTCCGGGGTGTCGGCACCCATGGACAAGCCCGAGGGGAGGAAATCTACCTGGGTGACTGGTGCGCCATCTTGGATCCCTGTGAGGTGGGAAGGAGCAGCCACAGCATAGCACAGCACAGGGCTGGGAGTCCTGTGGAGTGGGCTTTCTTGTCTGCCTGGAAAGACATGTTTGCTCTTTCCTGCCTGCAGCTTCCTAAACTGGAAAAAAATAATGATGTTGGAGCTCTAGGTGTGCTTGTGTGGGCTCACCTATTCATGGCTATGATGCACATAATTTTTTTCATAAAGTACCTGGTGTGTTTTTTAAGTAGGATTGTAAATATGCATGGACAACTCAAAGATGCTGGGGTTCTTTTCATTATGGAATTATATTTATACACGGTATCTGGGTTCCTCTTGACATAATTATACATACGAGGATCGATTTCAATCCCCATTCCTCTTCCCTTTTCCTCTCCTCCTCCCTTCCCCGCTTCTCTCTATTCTACTGATCTTTCTTTCACATCTTTACTTATTTATTTTGATTGGTGCTTTCTACATGTACATAAAGGAGATATTTCTTTTGGTATATTTATATATGTATGTAATATGGTTCTGTTAGATTCAGTATTTCTTCCCCTTCCCCTTCCTCCCTCCCTCCCCCATTCTCTTTCTACTCCACTCATCTTCCGTAGATCTTTGTGATGTCTTAGCCCTTCCCTTACTGCCTTTGTTCCCTTATTTTCCACATATGAGAGAAAACATTCAACCCTTGTTTTTCTGAGTCTTGCTTTTTTCACTTAGCATGATATTCTCCATTTCCATCCATTTACCAGCAAATGTCACAATTTCATTCTTCTTAATGACTGAGTAAAACTCCATTGTGTGTGTGTGTGTGTATCACGTTTTCCTCATTTATACATCTAAGGATGGACATCTGGGTTGACTTTATAATTTGGCTACTGTGAATTTCAGTGATATAGTCATCGCAGTGTTTATAGCAGCAGAATTCACAATAGCCAAATTATGGAATCAACCCTGATGCTGTCATTTTGAACCTGCATGTAATTGTCTAGGTCAGTCAAGCTGGCCTAGGTTATGCTGCAGGAACAGACAGTATCCACGTCTTGCTGGCTTAAAACAATGAAGGTTGTTGTGGGCTGAACTGTGTCTCCTCAAAAATTCATATGTTGAACTCCTAATCCCCAATACTTCAGAACATGACCATATTTGGAGATAGAGTCTTTAAAAGGTAGTTAAATTAAAATGAGGGTTGGGCCCTTATCCAATATGACTGGTGTCCTTATAAGAAGAGGAAATGTGGATGCAGAAGCACACAGAGGGAAAATGATATGGAGCTAAGAGAAGAAACCATCTACAAGCCAAGAAGGGAGGCCTGGAATAGACCCTTCCCTCCCAGTTCTCAGAAGGGACCAATGCTGCCGACACCTCAGTCTCAGGCTTCTGACCTCCAGAACTGGAGACAATACATTTCTGTTGTTGAAGCCAGCAGTCGCAGTGGTTAGACTCAGCAGCTTTAGCAACCGGACTAGAGCAGGACATAGAGGTTTGGGGTTTTGGGACCATTGTCTTCTCTCAGGTTCCCAGAACAGAATGATATCCCAGACACTCAATAGATGCTTAAAAATCTTTGCTAACTTATATTGAATCAATATTATAATAACAAAATTAAGGTCAGTATTGGATAACTATGAGATATTTGTATTTTCAAAATAGTATCTTCAAGCTGTTAGTATCTTCAAGGCTTGGTGGTGCACATCTCCAAGGAACTCAGGAAGCTGAGGCTGGAGGATTACCATTTTGAGGTCAAGCCTCTGCAACTTAGCAAAACCTTGCTTCAAAATAAAAATAAGAAGGGGCTGGAGGTGTCGTTCATTGGTAGAGGGCTTGCCTAGGATATGTGAGGCCCTGGGTTCATTCAATCCCTAGTACTGCAAAAATAGAAACATAATGTCTGCAAATAAATTATCCAAAAAAATTATTGCAAAAGGGGGAGAAACTCTGCTCACTTGTGTCTAAGCCTTGGGTGCAATTGCCTGGAGCCAAGCGTGGTCCTGTCTGTCCTTGTCCAGCAGCAGATGATCTATGCTCCTCAGTACCTTTGGGATAAAAACCCAACTCCATCCAGTTTTGAGAATGGAGGATTTTTTTCTCTTTCTTGGTAGTGCTGGGTATTGAACCCAGAGCCTTTAATATCCTCTTATTCATGTTTTATTTTGAGATAGGGTCTTGCTACATTGCTGAGTCTGGGTTTAAACTCATGATCCTCCTGCCTCAGCCTCCTGAGTACTTGGGATCATAGGTGTGTGCCACCATATCCTGCTTTGAAGGATTTTTTTTCTTTCTTTTCTTCTCTTTCTTTTTTTATTTTGAAAGTGGAATGACCAAGTCAGGATAAAGTAGGATAGCCTTTTGGTTGGGCCCCAGAAACAACAGGAACCAGGGACTTGAGTACCCCTAGGATTATTAATCAGCCCTCCCACCCGCTGCCAGATCTCTCTGTGCTTCTCCCTTCATTCCTCCTCTCCTCTGGTTTTCTACCACATGTTGTCTGGCTTCTCCCTACTTCTGACTTTTGGAGACCTTCCTTAGATCTGATTTGGAAAACCCTGGAGAAACAATCTGATTGATCTGCCTTGGGAAGGGTGCTCCTGGCCACAATACAGTGTACTCTTGCTCAACTGAGGTGTTTACCCTGGCTCTATTAGCTGTGGTCCCATTTGCTGTGGTCAGGGGCAAAGTCACATGGTACAGACATGGCCACCAGACACCATCTTTTCACTATTCACTGCAAGAGAAACTGGGGACCCACCCAATTTATGCCCACATGTAGACCCTTTCTTTTCTTAGATTTATGTTCTTGCCTCATAGTTAATCCCCTACCCCTGACCCCTGTTGAGGGATCAATCTCAGGACTTTGCACATGCTAGGCAAGTGACCTACCACTGAGCGGTAATCCTTGATCAGCATCAGAGCCTGTGGTCAGTAACGAACCCTGCAGTGCCTCCTGGAGACCAATGTCAAGGAATCTCCCCGCCTCCCAGAAGTGCCTGATGCTTCCACAGGTCAGGGTCTGTCCCAGCCCAGGCTATGCAGAGTCGAGTACTGACCAGGGCCCGGGATTTGGAGAAAAGGCAGCCCCCCAGCTTGATGGGCCTCCATACCCAGGGCTTACTAGGGTCTGAACCAGAGCCCTGGAGCAGGCACTGGGCAAGAATTATCATAGGGTCTCCCCTCTTCAGCAGGGACCTCTTAGCAAATTTCCTCACCATACCCTTCATTTCCTTCTTTCCTTTCAGAGCATTTGTCATGGTTCAACTCTGTTGTAGCAGGTGCGGGCTGTGTCTGCCCCTCCCCTCCCCAGGGCCTGTGTGAGCTCCTGGAGGGCAGGCATTCTCACTCCACACTAGCATGAGCACGTTGCCTGGAATATATTAGACACTCAGATAAATAAGGCAATGAATGGGTTGTTGGGTGACCAGGGCCAGGGGGGATGGGCAGGGAAGATGCAAACCAGACTCAGGGTCAGGGAGACATCCCTAAGGCTGGAACCTGATGCCTAGATCAGAACCATCTGGTAGGAAGACAGGCACAAATCTCCAGGCAGAGGGAACAGCTTGGAGTATGTCCCCTGGGCAGAAAAGTCATAGGGCACATAGAGGCAGAGTCCAGTTGAATTTGACTCTCCATACTCCCTGTCGCAGCCAGCTCTCCTGGTTTGGTTTTGTGATGAAAATATTGTCGTAGGTCAGTGGTTTTTCAGATGTAATCTGAAACTGGCCCCCATTCCAGGACTCAGTGTCTATTATTCCACTGACCCTCAAGAGGCAACTGTAGTGGCCTATGAGTCCTATGGCAGCTGGCACCAGATTAGGAGGGACAGGAAACACCTGTGGGAAGGTACGTGTATATTTGAAGAGGTAGATCAGTAGAGAATGGTGAGAAAATAAATGAGTAAAAAGGTTAATGAAGAACACAAGCATCCAGTTATTTGAATTACATGACTGATTTGATCAGAATGGACCAAAGACCATAGATGGATAGAGCTGATGTTCCTGAAACCCATATGGAAACCCTTTATTCTCCACCATTGTGGGTTCAAAAGAGTTTGGTGTTAATCCAAACACAATGTCAAACTGCCCAAATTAGAATTAAAGAATTAGTACTGCCAATTCTGGGGACAGAATAGAAGGAATCTATTACTCAAATCTAAAAATGTTTTGCATGAATGAAACTCTTTCCTCCTCAGTGGAAATTCCAATGTGTTGAGAAATCTTTAATGGGACCTACCACGTGCAGGATACTCACAGGGAAGTTTCCAAAATTAGCAACCCATTTTTGTGTCAGTCTGGAGAGATCCCCTCATGTCTACTAATTATGCCTCTGATCCATACCTCAATTAAAAGAACTATGTAGATGGAGGTTTCCTCGCAAGATTTTGTATCCCTACTCTCTTGGTATTTAGCTGTTTCTTCCAATAGCATCCAAAAAATGGATATGAGCTTATGTTACCCTCTGCTTCTCCTTGTTCCCTTCTTCCCTACTTTTCTACCACCATCCAAGGTCAGGTTTAGGAGATATGGTTCCAGATTGTCCAGCTCTATTGGATCCCTCTATTATTGCCCTGTGGCCGAGAAGATTCTCCTTTTACTATGCAGAATCCCCTAAAGGCCCCTAGGATTCAAGGAATGAATGCCTTGCATCCCTGGCACAGAGCAGTATTAGATAGATGAATCCCCCTGGCTTCCTTATGGGGGAAGGCCAAGTTCTGGAACCCACTGTCCTATTCTCCCATCTATGCTATCCTTAGATAACAAGTATCTGAAATATTTTTCTCCAGATTCCTATATCAGGAAGATACCTGGACTTTGAGGGCCCTTCAGTTTGGGTATTGCTGGTAGCTGGAGGTGGCACTACATGATTAAGAGCCCAGAAGCCAAGCCTATGGGGAAGGCTATGACCAGGGACCACCACATAGTGGATAAGTTTCAGCTACTGATGGGCAGCTCATTACAGTCAGGGTAATAGCACTTCCCCAGGTGTGCTAGACTGAATAATGGCTCCCAAAGATGTCAGAACTTGAGGCTGAAACCTGTTGTGGTAGTTTATTTTCAGCTGCTGTAAACATAATAGCAGAAACTGGGGAATGTATAAACTATGTAAATTTACTTGGTTTGTGGTTTGGAGACTGGGAAGTTCAAGATTGAGGGGCTGCATCTGGCCAGGGCCTTTTTCCACCATATCATGGTGGAAAGTATCACATGGTAAGAGAATACATGAGAAAGATTGAATTTGCAGCCCCCCCCCTTTTATAATCAGCACTAAACTAATCATGATAGTGGAAACGTCGTGACTTTAATACCTTCTGTTAGTCCCTGCCTGCCAATTCTGTTGCATTGAGAATTGTTTCCAACACATTGTGGGGGGGAGACCTACTGAAACCATAACATCTATAGATGTTACATTGTGTGGGAAAAGGGCCTTTGCAGATGACATAAAGGGTGGAGAGATTATCCTGGGTTATCTGAGACCTAAATGCAATCTCTTTTATCCTTAAAAGAAGAAGCAGACGGAAATTTGATACACATAGAGAGAAAGTATGAAGATAAAGGCAGAGAATGGAATAATGTAGCCACTAGAAGCTGGAAGACGCAAGGGCAATTGTCCTCTGGAACCCCTGGAGCCAGTATGGTCTAGCCAACACCTTGATTTTGGCTCTGTGATAATGATTTCATGCTTCCGGCTTTCAGAAGTGAGAGAATAGATTTCTGTTGTTTTAAGTCACCCAGTTTGTGGTGTTTTGTTGTAACAGGCAGAGGGAACGAACATGCCAGGTGTGGAACTTTAACAAAGGTCTCCTGTACTTGGGACACACCTTTGTCATTTGGCCTTTCCCAGAATTGGGTGTGGCTAGTAAATGTTATCGCTTGATGTCACATATTGATCATATGAGAAAGACACAGGAGGAAGATGTATGAGCTTTGTAAACCTAAACAAGTAAACCAGGAGCAGGAGGCCGTGCCAGGGTCAGGCCAGCCCTTATTTTAGATCCGGTGCTTCGCACAGACATTCCAGGCAGACCTGGGGGACAGGATCTCCTGCTTGACAATGGGCTCCCAGTCACAAGTTTTCATAACACTAGGAGGCCTTTGAGAGATCATTAGGGTGCTGGAGCATAGCTGGCACTCACCTGGCTCAATCCACCTGTCTGACAAAGTGCCAGGACCACACAGCTTGCCACAGGGGAGCCTCGCCCAACACCCCAAGTGTCTCAAGCTTCCTAGTTCTCGGCTAGTTTTATTTCTGGTTCTATTTACCTTCCATGACTCAACAGTTCATACAGTTTGGAGCCTTTGTTTCTCTGGCTGTATGTGAGGCATAGTCAAGTTTAAATCATCCCCAAGGACTTAGAATGGTCAGAATCAACAGAATCAATTAGAGATGGTGAGTCCCCAACAGGGCACTCCACGTGCTCCTCAGGGGTTGAGAGAGTAAGCTTCCATCGTGTTCCTGTTTTTAAATTCCTCTTCTTTTCTTCTCACCATCTGGGCTCAGAGGTCGACCCAGGTTTCTGCCTAAGGTCCAGTGAGGGAGGAGTTTGCCTCTCTCATGACAAAGTGCAGTCCCAGGTCCCAGCACTGGGAGAAGTAGGACCCGTGCAAGAGGAGGACGGCTGGGACCCTAAGAACTGAAAGTCATTGACAGGGACATGGTGCAGTCTCAAAAGACACCTGGCATAACTCTGTCTTTCACCAGAGATTATAAGCAGGGGAGGGGGACTTGGGAAGTTTTGGGGTCCTCCTTGTTTTTACCCCAGGACCCCAGAGCCTTAGTCTCTTGCTCCTCCCATAAGCTCCAGGCCACTCTCAGTTCCCCTGGAGGGGTCCTCCCATATCTGGGCCTCCAGGAATTCTCAACTCTGGATGCACTGAAAAGTCCTGGGTGATTGTAAATGATCCCAAGTCCTGGTGCACCCCCAGAAACTAGTTTATTGGTCTGGAGTGGGGCTGGGTATCAATACTTAACAGACAAACAAAACAAAACTTTCCAGATGATTCTAAAATGCAACCCAGGTTCAGACTCCTGACCACTCCTGAACCAGCAATGGTCTTCAGATATTCTTTTTCTCCATTTTATCTCAACAAATTCTTAAAAAAAATTCCCCTCTCCCATATATCATAAGCTTAAACAAGTTAGTATAACTGTACAGGATGGTTACTTCTGACATTGTAAATATTAAAAATATGGATATTTTTAAATTGAGCTACCTTGAATTTATTATTTAAGTTTATTCAGGGATCTACATTACCTATTTAAAAATACACAAACAAACTCCTTTATAATGACATAAAATTTTATCGTACTTCTTTTTCGCTTTGAACTCACTTTTCATTGCCTTTCCCTAACAGAATGTTATCCTAATGAAATGTAATTTTATGCTCAAAAGCCTATTGTCAGTCTCCTTACTTTACACTACAAAAATATGTATATAAATTGAAATTTATAATAAAACTCTTTTCCTGTGTCTTTAAGGCTCTCAGCATTAAAAAGTTCTGTTATAAATTGTTATCAGTGTTACAAATTAGTTAACATAGAACAAAGATATCACAAATTAATTATTGAGCATGAAAATAATTATTAACAGGAAAAATTAAACTGCTTTTGGAATGCATTTTTTGATGAGCTAAATGAAAGTATTTGTTGTTGTTATTGTTTTCCAGTGAGTTTGTGTTTACAGGGATGAATGAGACAAGGTTAGCAACAATTTTATTTAATTAACTAATGAATTGGTTAATTTTGTATGGTGCTGGAAATGGAATGGGGCTTCTTTTTTTTGTGTGTGTGTGTGTGGGGGGGTACTAGGGATTGAACTCAGGGGCATTCAACCACTGAACCACATCTCCAGCCCTATTTTGTATTTTATTTAGAGACAGGGTCTCACTGAGTTACTTAGCACCTCGCTTTTGCTGACTTTGAACTTGTGATCCTCTCGCCTCAGCCTACCAAGCCACTGAAATTATAAGTGTGCACCACTGTGTCCAGCTAAAACGGGGACTTCTTGCAGACTAGGCAAGCACTCCCTCACTGAGCTACACCCCTATCTCTAATGACTTTATTTTTGTCCTTCATTTCATAGATCTAAGTGCTTACAAACATTGACTTACATAAATAAGCAAGCAGAACCAGAATATTTATCTTATAACAATAACCCACAATTCTTTAATCTCCTTCTGAGGCATATGCCAAGAATCATATTTCTCATCTTTCAGTTGACAGATCATTTAAGTAACTCCTTCAGTTTTGCTCAAGGCAGAGAACTGGAAACCACTTGACTTGAAAAAGAATTCATTTCTCAGTCATTAGAGTCATTCGTTTCTCTTACTCTTCAGGAAGCACACCAAAAAGCTTTGCAGAGACTTCCACATGCTCTTAATTACATATGCCAGTTACTCTCACTTTGGAAACATTTTTTCCATGCTTGATATATGCGAAAAGGTTAGAAACACTGACATATCATTAATGTTAGCTCTTGTTTATCAGTGTCATTTAAAATACATATGCAATTTACATTTAAAATATAATTTTAAAATAGTTTAATTTTTAAACAACCTGCTTAAACAATGGAGTGCCTCCCATCCACCCCGCTCCAAATCTTAAGAGTAACCAGCTTAGTTCCTTCAATAAGTAAAAATGCCTGCAGGTAATCTAGATAGCAAGGCCAGTCCTCACGATCAAAGGTGACTTATTTTTGTTAGAAGAAATCCAACTCCATTTTTAAATTCAGATCATCGTATTCACATGAGGCATCTTTGCATTTCTGACTCCTTCATCTGGGAGTGATGGAGAACCAGGACAGATGTCATGCCTGCGCTAATAAAGACAGCTGCCTTAGCTGTTTTGTATCCACCTAGTCTTTGACGGTCAGCCCAGAGTGTGGGGTGGGTTAAGAGAGTTAGTCCGGATTCTCCAAGAAGCAGGTAGCAAGATGGACTTAGGCGAGCAAGAATAAGAGAATACGGAGGTGGGGCAGTGCAGGGGAAGACTGAGACGGGCCAGAAGAAGCAGAGTGGGTGGAAGTGTCCTAGGCTGCCCGAGGAAGCCCCAGCAAGGCCGACAGGGAATTCTCCAGCCAAAGCTGCTGGTCAGAGGAGTTCCAAGGCTCTGGAGCAAGACAGCCTCAGTTTCCTGGCTAAACCCAGTCACGGGCGGAGCAGCCTGTGGGCGTGGCGATGGGCTGCGCACATTCCTGCGGATGGATTCCGCACCTGTGGCTCTGGGTCAACTGAGCTCCCCAGGGTTGGAGGTCTGCAAGTGACCTGCTCATGATCACTCCTGGAAATGTTTAAATGAAACTCGTCATCGCTTCGACTGCACCAGTCTCTTAAGAGATATAAAACAAGAATAAGATGGCGTGGACCAAAAGACTGTTTCTTATGCCAGCAATATTCTTAAGAGTGGACGGATTGTGGGTTTGTAATATTTTGATTAAACGATATTTCAAATTGTGTTCTTTGGCACTGGGACATTTTAATACCCCTAGTTCATACTGACACTCGAGATGGATGAGGGACACCTAAGTTGCACCGTGGGAAGGCGATTACGCTGGGCGGCTGGGTACAGGCTCCTTGGACATAGACCTTGCCTTCGACAGCCCAGGTCAGTGCCAGTTTGGGTTCTTCCAGAAGCAGACACCAAGATGGAGTTAGACATGGAAGAGATTTACTAGGGGACAGTCTGTGAAAGACAGTTTTCAGAGCACTGCTCAGACCTGCCCCCCCACCCCACCCCCGTAGCGGCAGCCAGTGAAGGAAGGGGACAGAGGAAGAGCTGTGCCAGGGGAGACGGGATCCAGGGAGAGGAGGGGTCCACATGCAGCCTAGGAACGCAGTGGGTGGGTGGGAGGTGGGGCAGGTCAGAAGATGCAGGGACCTGTCCACCAATATACCTCCGGCAGCAGGTTGCCTTGAAGGAGATCAGAGAAGGGCACCTGGGTGGCTGCAAGGTGTCCCCTGATAGAATCTCCTCACCTCCTTTACTCTCCTCAAACTAACTGGCCCTGCCGCACTTGGGGGTTAATCTCTGCCACTAGCACGGTCCAACCTGAACTTCTTCAAGAAGCTGCTTGGGGCCTGTAGCCCTGGGAAGTACCCTTCCCTCTCGCTGGGTTATCAACACGCACACACACACACACACACACACACACACACACACCTGTTTTCACAGTTATGAGAGAGATGGGAAGCCCAGCATCTCCCGGAAACTTTCTCTCACATTCAGAAGACTGGACTTTGCACCATTAAACTTGTATCTTTTCACACTTTCCTAGTTCCAACCCCAAAGCCATTTAATACAAATGAAATCCACCCAAAATTAAAATATTATATGATTTGTGCCTTATTGAAGTCTCAGAAATAACTTTTGGGGAAGCTACGTGGGATTGAATTCAGGGGCACTCCACCACTGAGCCACATCCCCAGCCCTATTTTACATTTTATTTAAAGATAGGGTCTCAAATAGTGATAATTTAAGTTCTTCTTTTCCTATTTTGATGCCTTTAATTTCTTTCGTCTGTCTAATTGCTCTGGTCAGTGTTTCGAGAACTATGTTGAACAGAAGTGGAGAGAGAGGGCATCCCTGTCTTGTTCCAGATTTTAGAGGGAATGCCTTCAGTTTTTCTCCATTCAGAATGATGCTAGCCTGAGGCTTAGCATAGATTGCTTTTACAATATTGAGGTATGTTCCTGTTATCCCTAGTTTTTCTAGAGTTTTGAACATAAAGGGATGCTGTACTTTGTCGAATGCTTTTTCCGCATCTATCGAGATGATCATATGGTTCTTATTTTTAAGTCTATTGATGTGGTGAATAACATTTATTGATTTCCGTATATTGAACCAGCCTTGCATCCCAGGGATGAATCCTACTTGATCATGGTGTACAATTTTTTTGATATGTTTTTGTATCCGATTCGCCAGAATTTTATTGAGGATTTTTGCATCTAGGTTCATTAGAGATATTGGTCTGTAGTTTTCTTTCTTTGAAGTGTCTTTGTCTGGTTTAGGTATCAGGGTGATGTTGGCCTCATAGAATGA